>NC_058162.1:16145200-16445200 GCF_020080835.1 Cotesia glomerata
ACGATGACTTATTTGGTCAATTCATGAAATTTGAAATCAGTTGGATACCAATATTGAGGAATTGATTTTTTAAAGTTAATTTAGTCTTCAGAAAAAATGAAAAATTACACAAAACATGAAAAACAAATTACTTCGAGTATGTGAGCGGCCGCTTACTATTATTATTATTTGCCTCACATTATTATTATGTTCCTTATTTTTCTACGACAATGGTTTGACGGAAATGGCGCACGCGAACTGTCTCGGAGTTCAGTTCAAGTCCCCGTAGAGCTCATATTTTTTTTAACTTTTAAACTAAGTTTTTGCAAATAAAAAAAATTTTTTTACACCGATATTTTGTTGCCAGTAAAATTT
Source organism: Cotesia glomerata (assembly GCF_020080835.1). NCBI lineage: Eukaryota > Metazoa > Arthropoda > Insecta > Hymenoptera > Braconidae > Cotesia > Cotesia glomerata. The sequence goes on from NC_058162.1 coordinate 16,145,555, forward strand.
TAAAATGCTAAAAAAATAATTTTTTTATAATTTCAACTATTTTTTAATGCAGAAATTCGGAAAACTGAAAATCATTCAAAAAAATTCAGATGATATTTTTTGAGCTTAGTTGATTTTCTTGCTCATAGAAGACACCAATAGCTATAAGAAAAAAAAAAAAAAAAAAAAAAAAGAAAATCAAATCAAATCAAATGATTTTTCGAGGAGTTACAGGTATTTGTTTATAAGCGCTTGAAGGAAACCACGTTTTTTTTTCATTAAAAATTTATAATCTCGTAAACTATTGGTCGTAGAGACATCGGTTTTGGCTCATTTTGTTCCTTATTTAGTTCTCTAAATTTCATACGCAGCATGTCTCAATTACTTTTGCGTAGTTTCTTAGATATTTTGATTTAAAACTCAACGCTAAAACAGATTTTCTTATTAAAATAATAGGAAAAATAACAAAAAAAAACTTTTTTCAACTCTCAATTTTTCCTTGCAAATGTAAGACTTACTCACAAAAGTTAAACAAAAAAAGTCCATCTGGTAACCAAACCTTGGTAGATAAACTGATAAACCATAATTTGTTGGCCAAAAATTTTTGTGTTAATTTTCTTAAGAAATATGTTTTTGTTAATTAACAAATTTTTTCGAAGCCAGAAGCAATTAATTTTTTTATTGGCCTATCCTTTGAAAGCTTTACAAAGATTCATATTGGAAAAAAAAATTTCCCGTTTTTTTAGTAACAATTAGAGATGCTGTAGAAAATATGAAACATAAATAAAACATTTAATAATTTTTTTTTTTTTTTCAAATAGCCCGATGGATTTATTTTTACATTGATAACAGCAACACAGAAATGAATTTTTTGAAATTTTACCCACAATTATTTAAAAAATTCTTTTATAAAGTATATTACAAACAAATATGATGTTTATAAAAAATGTTTGAAAATTTTTTCTTAGAAAATAATTATAAATGAAGATAATGATTTTTAAGATAAAAATCATTTCTTAAACAAATTTGTTCATTAATTCAAATCGCCTTTGTTAGTTAACAATTTTTTTGCTAGTTGATATCAATAGTAAAAAAAACATTTTTTTTTTCAAATCATTATTTCTGTCGTACTTTTTAATTAAAAAAAAAAAAATTTCTTTTAAAATTTTTTATTTGTTTTGTAAATAAAAAATAGAATAAAATTTGTTTTGTTTAAAAAACGATTAATATTTGTTTTTATATATTCATATAGCATAAAAAAAATTTTTTACGAGAAAATTTATTTATTTACAACAAATTGTCTATTTACTAAAAAAAAAAAAATTTTAATGCAATTTTTTTTTAAGAATGAGAAAGCACAATAGAAATAATAATTTAAAAAAATATTGTTTTTCAAAATTGATATTAACTAGCAAAAAAAAATTGTTAATTAACAAGTGCGCTTTTAAGCAATTAAAGTTGCAATCGACTGATATTCTAGTGTTATAATTTATACTTTCTTTCTGTACACAATATACATATGGGCTACTTACTATGGGCTACCTAAAATCATTTCTAAATTAGTGTAGATAAAGTAGTGTACGCTGTATAATGGTTAACGCAAAGAGACGAATTTTTGTCAAATGGTGGGAGGAGTATCTTGGCTATGCTCGGAGAGTGAATTGCTCCTTTGACGAGTAAGTTCTTAAAGAGTCTTCTGACAACGCTCTTCAATCAGTAACTCGGAGTAGGAGAAATATACTAAAGAGCAAGTCTGTTTCGCTCTGACTCGGAGTTAGATCTATGTGTACTACTACTATAGAGTATTTGGAAATCTATACTCTCGTGCACGATACTCTATTGACGAGTAACTCTCAATAAGAGCGGTCAGTTTTCGAAAATGAGCGGCTCTTAAGGAGTACTCCCTATCCCTGATATATATATAGATATATTATATATACGTATATATTAAAAATATTTCAAAAATGCATGTGGGTTTTCAAATGAAAGCTATTGATGAGTGTAACATCCGGATGAGCTTATATCTTAAAAAATGTCAATAATTAAGAAATGACATTGTATCTTGTGAAATATTAACATTTTTACACGCTTTTTATTAGCTTCACTTGTATGTCAGTTTGTCAGTTTGTCAGTTTGTCAGTTTGTCAGTTTGTCAGTTTGTCAGTTTGTCAGTTTGTCAGTTTGTCAGTATGTAACTCTCCTTCGCATAAAGAGACTACCATAATGATATTATTTAAATTTTGATTATTATCAACCTAGAACCCAGGTGATGACCTTCCTAGTCATCCTCTGATGACCATCCCGAAGTTATATCTCGAAACCAGGTGTTTTCCTCCGTAGGTTTTCATCGGGAATGGCACAGATAAACCCGTACATCAACCCGGAATCCTCTGATGACCATCCCGAAGTTATATTTCGAAACCAGGTGTTTTCCTCCGTAGGTTTTCATCAGGAATGGCACAGATAAACCCGTACATCAACCCGGAATCCTCTGATGACTATCCCGAAGTTATATCTCGAAACCAGGTGTTTTCCTCCGTAGGTTTCATCGGGAATGGCACAGATAAACCCGTACATCAACCCGGAATCCTCTGATGACCATCCCGAAGTTATATCTCGAAACCAGGTGTTTTCTTCCGTAGGTTTTCATCGGGAATGGCACAGATAAACCCGTACATCAACCCGGAATCCTCTGATGACCATCCCGAAGTTATATCTCGAAACCAGGTGTTTTCCTCCGTAGGTTTTCATCGGGAATGGCACAGATAAACCCCAACATCAACCCGGAATCCTCTGATGACCATCCCGAAGTTATATCTCGAAACCAGGTGTTTTCCTCCGTAGGTTTTCATCGAGAATGGCACAGATAAACCCGTACATCAACCCGGAATCCTCTGATGACCATCCCGAAGTTATATTTCGAAACCAGGTGTTTTCCTCCGTAGGTTTTCATCAGGAATGGCACAGATAAACTAATACATCTACCCGAACTCCTCTGATGACCATCCCGAAGTTATATTTCGAAACCAGGTGTTTTGCATGTGGGTTTTCAAATGAAAGCTATTGATGAGTGTAACATCCGGATGAGCTTATATCTTAAAAAATGTCAATAATTAGTGAAATATTAATTTATTAGCTTCACTTGTATGTCAGTTTGTCAGTTTGTCAGTTTGTCAGTTTGTCAGTTTGTCAGTTTGTCAGTTTGTCAGTTTGTCAGTTTGTCAGTATGTAACTCTCCTTCGCATAAAGAGACTACCATAATGATATTATTTAAATTTTGATTATTATCAACCTAGAACCCAGGTGATGACCTTCCTAGTCATCCTCTGATGACCATCCCGAAGTTATATCTCGAAACCAGGTGTTTTCCTCCGTAGGTTTTCATCGGGAATGGCACAGATAAACCCGTACATCAACCCGGAATCCTCTGATGACCATCCCGAAGTTATATTTCGAAACCAGGTGTTTTCCTCCGTAGGTTTTCATCGGGAATGGCACAGATAAACCCGTACATCAACCCGGAATCCTCTGATGACCATCCCGAAGTTATATCTCGAAACCAGGTGTTTTCCTCCGTAGGTTTTCATCGGGAATGGCACAGATAAACCCGTACATCAACCCGGAATCCTCTGATGACCATCCCGAAGTTATATCTCGAAACCAGGTGTTTTCTTCCGTAGGTTTTCATCGGGAATGGCACAGATAAACCCGTACATCAACCCGGAATCCTCTGATGACCATCCCGAAGTTATATCTCGAAACCAGGTGTTTTCCTCCGTAGGTTTTCATCGGGAATGGCACAGATAAACCCATACATCAACCCGGAATCCTCTGATGACCATCCCGAAGTTATATCTCGAAACCAGGTGTTTTCCTCCGTAGGTTTTCATCGAGAATGGCACAGATAAACCCGTACATCAACCCGGAATCCTCTGATGACCATCCCGAAGTTATATTTCGAAACCAGGTGTTTTCCTCCGTAGGTTTTCATCGGGAATGGCACAGATAAACCCGTACATCAACCCGGAATCCTCTGATGACCATCCCGAAGTTATATTTCGAAACCAGGTGTTTTCCTCCGTAGGTTTTTTACACGCTTTATATTAGCTTCACTTGTATGTCAGTATGTCAGTATGTCAGTATGTAACTCTCCGTGGGTAATTTGCGCGCCTGAATATTTTTGATAATCAACAAATAATAGTTTAAAAACTAAAAATCACGCTTTTATAAATAAACCAAACTAAAAGTAAAAATAAATAATAGTTTAAAAACTAAATACACGTTTTATATAGAAAACTAAAATAAAAAATAGAAAATAAATTTTAATAAATTTAAATTAAGAATAGTGTTAAAAATTTCAATAAATATAAATTAATAATAGTGTAAATAAAAAAATGTATTTTATTTTAAAAAAAGCGTGGGGTGCATGGTGTCAATAGTTATAAATATTTTATTGACAGATATGAGTAGAGTGATTATCATTTTGATATCTTAAAAGCACCCCACGCTTTTTAAAATAAAATACATTTTTTTATTTACACTATTATTAATTTATATTTATTGAAATTTTTAACACTATTCTTAATTTAAATTTATTAAAATTTATTTTCTATTTTTTAGTTTGGTTTTCTATAAAAAGCGTGTTTTTAGTTTTTTTAAACTATTATTTATTTAAGATATAAGCTCATCCCGATGTTACCCTCATCGAGACCTTTGATTTGAATGCCCACATGAATTTTTTTTATATTTTACATATTTTACAAATATGAAAAATATCATACATATGAATAATATCATACATATGAAATGTATGAAAAAAAAAATCGTGTGCGTACTCAAATGAAAAGTCTCAATGAGAGTAACATCAGGATGAGTTTATACTTCAAAAAATATCAATAATTAAGAAATGACGTTGTATTTTGTCCACTAATTATATTTTTAACGATAAAATCTCATCCTGGTATTACACTTATCGAGACCTTTCATTTAAATACTCATATGAATTTTTTATATATTTTATATATTTCATAAAAATATGAGTAATATCGTTTATATAAAATCCTTTATTAAAAAGTTAAAAAGCTTATATTGTTAAAAATATCATCAGTGGATAAAATACAACTTAATTACCTAATTATTGAAATTTTTTAAGATATAAGCTCATCCTGATGTTACGCTCATCGAGACCTATCATTTGAGTACGCTTCTGTCAAAATGTTTTTCATCGAAAATTTAATTAATCAATATTTTTACAAATTTTATTCATTATTATCTAATCGTTGCCATAGTAATCGTTGCCAAAGTGGTTGGCATAGCAATGAAAAACGACAACTACCCATACAGGAAGCCCCAGAGTTGAACGACGGGGCAATGTTTGGGACATTATTGGGAAGCCCGTCTTGGCAAACCTATATTATCCCATGCCCGGGCCATAACTGGGCAATCAGCCTTGGCCATTTCAATGATTACCCAGGCTTGGGCCAAGACTGAATAACCTAGCCTTGGCCAAGCCTAGAGTTACCCTAACTTGGGCCAAGATTGTGTAACCTAACCTCGGCCGTTAGATGGTAACCCTAACATGGGCCAAGACTGAATAACCTAGCCTTGGCCAAGCCTAGAGTCACCCTAACTTGGGCCTGGACTGGGTTTGCTTTGGCTTCAAAACTTGGGCCAGTCTTGGTTAACATACTTGGGCCAGTCTTGGTTAACAATCTTGGGCCAGTCTTGGATATCATGCTTGGGCCAGTCTAGGCAACCAAGCTTGGCACCCTGTTATCACTCCAGACTTCTACCAAGGCTGGGCCAAAGCAGGTTTACAAGCATGGGCCAGAGATAGACAGCATTGCGCCAAGCATAGCCCATATCTGGCCCCGTCGTATTGTCCTGTATGGGTATGAAAACGTTACATCAACTTTTTAATAAAGAATTGCCTGCCACATGAAAATCATGTTGACATGTCGTTTATGCTTCAGTAATGGGCCCCAAAAAGATTGGAAATCGGTAGCTGCTACCGAAAAATAATCGGTAACCTCTACCGATTACCAATCGGTAGCCTCTACCGATTATTTTTTTCAGTGTAGGGCTATATATGATTATATATAAATCTATATATGATTATATCTGATCAGATATAACTGATTTAGGACCATGTATATAATTAACGTAAGGGTCCGGAGGATCTCTACATAGAATTTCTCTACATTTAAAAATGCCTCAGAAAAAATCTCTATGTGAAACAACTTTCAGGATAAATTCCTACAACCAAAACAAGTCTCATTAAGGAATCCCTCATTTAAAAATCTCTCTGAAAACATTTTATTACATATAAACTTCTCTATATTTTGAATCTCTCAGCGAAACAACTCTCAGAAAAATAGAAAAAAAAGTCTCAGCGAAACAACTCTCAGCGAAATATCTCTCAGCGAAACATCTCTCAGAAACGAAAGCATTACATTTTGCTAAGTTCATGCGAGTTCTTCACTTTAAATAATAATTATCGTCTCAACGTCTACAGAAATTTACTTATAAATTAAATTTAGGTGTGGGTCGTTCATTGAATGATAAATCTACTTCAATTATAGAGATAATAGTTTTTTCGGCATTTCCAAAATACAGGCATTATTGAAAAAGGCCCTGAGAGTCTTTTACATAATAACTAATGTGACATACTTAAACTTATGATATTCATACGAATGATAGAGGTTATACGTTACTATTCGGTGCAAAAAAAAACAGCACCGAAGTACGGTAAAACCCCCCTATATATATATATATATATATATATATATATATATATATATATATATATATATATATATATATATATATATATATATAAATACATACATATGGGGTATTCCATGCCAAATCGACCACTTTTGAACCTTACCCCTTTAGATTTCGCTGAAAATTTTTTACCTTTTTCTACTCGATGAAAGACGTTTTTCAGAATTTTTTCAAATTTTTTTATCCAACCCAAAAAAGTTATGAAGCTTTCAAAAAATGGCTCTTTTATTTTCAAATAGCCATAACTCTCTCAAAAATTGACCTTTCGGGACGTTTTTTCAAAATTTTTGTTTTAATTGAATTTTTCGAAAAAATAAATAAAAAATTTAACATGATCGCTTCTATGAAATAATCGCGTTTTTTTCTATAAAATCGTTATTTTTCGAAGTTCGTCATTCTCAATTTTTTTTTTTTTTTTTCAAAAAAAACTTCAATCAATTTTACAATTTTCCCCGTGTCTCCCAGAGTGGGCCGATTTTTTCTATTTTTATTTAGTTGAAAAAAAGATTTTCAACATTTTAAAATGGCAGAAATTTTTTTTTTCATAAATATTATTTATATAACATAATTAATGTAATTATATGATTTTAAGGTATTATATTCTCTATATATTGTCCTAATTTACCATTATAATTACTAGGATTAATGATTGATGCAGTTAACATTTAATGACTCAAAAATAATGCAACAAATTATTTATTAATTTCTTCTTTGAAGTTTAAATATTTTACAAATTCTGTATTCATTCGAGTTAGAAAAGTTTTTAACGCACAAACAACCATTTTTGTCGGGAATTACACAGTGTAGTTGTTGAGTTCCTGTGATCGGTTTCGTTTTTAAAAATCTTTCATTTAAATCATCAACTGCTGTATTATAATCCTCTTCTGGTGAAAAGTTGACGATAATATTTGGCAAGTTGTCCGAATCAGAAATCCATTCAAAAAGTCCTACAGGTGTCGTTATTTGTTTATCAACCGCGAGTTGGAGACTTGCTCTTGCTGCAAGTCGTTTGAGGATGCCACCAATACCATCACACGGGCCTTTGCCATGGGCAGTCGCAAAAAAATGCCATTCAGCAGGAATATCAAAATCATCTTCATGATAATATAAATTCACAAAGTTTTTAAAGTTTTTAAATTGTTGAGGAGCCCCATCAGAAAAATAATAAATCTTGTTACAACGTTCAGGAAGACTTTTTACATAATCAGTAATTATTTTGATGAAAACATGAACAGCAACAGCATCGTGATTTTTACACCGGCTGCGTTGTTTACTTGATGCCATTATGTGGAGATCAAATTATCTCAATAAATGTAGATTGGTACAATCAAAATAATAAACACCCTCAAAAAGAATAGATCAGGAAAATGTTCATAAACTAGAGATTTTTTTTACTTAACAAACGTAATGGCAAAAATATTTTATTCAACTCTATGAAGCACAAAAGATTTATAGGTTATGTTTTAGATCTCAATATAAAAGAGCCGTATATATTTTATAAATTAGAACATACTCTAGTAAACTGGCTGTAGGTAAGTCTGTAATTATCATGCCCTAGGTTATCGATCGTATTGACGTATTAAAATTTGAATCTTAATCGTTGTAATGGTAAATTTGGACAATATATAGAGAATATAATACCTTAAAATCATATAATTACATTAATTATGTTATATAAATAATATTTATGAAAAAAATTTCTGCATTTTTAAAATGTTGAAAATTTTTTTTCAACTAAATAAAAAATAGAAAAAAATCGGCCCACTCTGGGATACACGGGGATAATTGTAGAATTGATTGAAGTTTTTTTTGAAAAAAAAAAAAAAATTGAGAATGACGAACTTCGAAAAATAACGATTTTATAGAAAAAAACGCGATTATTTCATAGAAGCGATCATGTTAAATTTTTTTTATTTATTTTTTCGAAAAATTCAATTAAAAACAAAAATTTTGAAAAAAAAAAACGTCCCGAAAGGTCAATTTTTGAGAGAGTTATGGCTATTTGAAAATAAAAGAGCCATTTTTTTGAAAGCTTCATAACTTTTTTTGGGTTGGATAAAAAAATTTGAAAAAATTCTGAAAAACGTCTTTCATCGAGTAGAAAAAGGTAAAAAATTTTCAGCGAAATCTAAAGGGGTAAGGTTCAAAAGTGGTCGATTTGGCATGGAATACCCCATATATAATAGAGTGGTCCAAAAAAAACATTTTTATTTTTTTTTTCAAGTGCTGCTGTCTCAAAAACTTCTCTAAGGTATAAAAAAAATTCTTTCCAAAGCGCAGCTTGATATCTCAATTCTTCATGAAGCTCAATGAATTTTTATTTTCCCATTCAAATAACACGTAAAAAAATTTTATTTACGATTTCATCCGGTAAAACCATGAAAAAATTTTTTTTTGTATTTTTCGTCAATTATTCTTGTAGGAAATTTAAATCTCTACAAAAAATAACTGAGGTAGTTTTTTCGTAATCCTAACAAGTAAAAAGTTATCAAGCTTTAAATACTCGCAATAAAAGAAATTTTAATCAGATATGATTTTAGAATCCATGTTGTATCACATTTTCTGTTTCAAAGTATTTAATTATGTAATTTATATTTTTTTTTTTTAAAAACATGGTATACAGTCTGATATCGGTAATTCAGTCTGATTTCACGTATCTCAAAGATTATATTGGTTGTATGTTTATTAGCAATTTCTTTATAGTCAAGCTTACTTACTTAAACATGTGTGATGACTCCTGAGATAAGGCAGTTTTACGCACAAACTCTATTTGTTTATTTATCATTTTTTTTTTTCAATGATTAAATTTAAGAATAAAAGAATCAATTTACGAAGGACTTTTATTTACGTACTCCTGCAAAGTTTCATGATTTTTCATTCGGTCAAAAAGCGTCCCAGCATCATGTTCAAAATTTAAATATTCACCTGTCCTACCTGTCCTACATATTCTTAAATAAAAAAATTAAATTCAGTATACATCCGGAAGTACTGGCTTGCTCTTGATTCAGATTCCGTAATGAAATTCAAGTTCAATTTTAAAAAATCACTGCTCATAGGAAAAAATATCCAAATTGTAATGAGAAAAATTATTCATAATTCACAGTTAATACTTCACCAAAAGACATGTGTTAATTATATTAGGAACAGTCTAGTTTGATAAATTTTGAAATAAATACACACAGTGAAGGTAAAAGCCCCCCCAATAGATGATCATGTACCAGTATATGATCACTCCATGTATTTGTATACCTATATTTGTGAATATAGATATACAAATACCTGGAGTGATCATATACTGGTACATGATCATCTATTGGGGCTTTTACCTTACCAAAAAAGTTTTCGAAAAGTTGCTTTGAAACTATCTTCGTTCAATTTTTCTTTTGTGCGAGTATTTAAAGTTCAATAAATTTTTATTCGTTAGTATTACGAAGAAACTACTTCGGTACTTTTTTGTAGAGAATTAAATTTCCTACAAGAATAATTGATAAAAAATTCAGAAAAAATTTTTATTCGTAGTTTTACCGGATAAAACCTAAAATAAATTTTTTTACGTGTTATTTAAATAGGAAAATAGAAATTCATTGAGCTTTGGAGGGGGTTGAGATATCAAGCTGCGCTTTGAAGGGAATTTTTTTTATACCTTAGAGAAGCTTTTAAGATGATAGGCAAAAAACTTTTTTTTTTTGGACCACTCTAATATATAAACTTTTGAACCATATGCATTTTCTGAATCCGCTTGACGAGCTGAGTCGAAGTATAGCAAAACTTTTCAAAAGTTCCGTCATGAGGACCAATGCAATAGTTACACGGAAAAAAAATTTCGTTCTGGTAACCTAACTGTAGAGTTACCCCAACTATACACAGTTTACTATTCGTTGTAGAGTTACAGTAACATAATGTTATTTAGTTCTGATAACTCAATGTTGTTGAGCTCTTAGAGCTCTACGGGATTGTTCTTAGAGCCAAACGGTATAGTTTGGAGCGCCCTACGTTGCGCAGTAGTGGAGTGCGCTGACATATTTCATAATCTTCTAAAATGACAAACAGAATTATTTTGTTACTCATGCATATTATTAAAAATATATGAGGACAATTAAGTTTCCAGTTCATTTATTTAAGGAAATAGATTTTTTTTTTTTGCCAAATTGTATTTCGTTAGAACAGTTTTGTATTTGTGGTTTTTCAAGGTTCATTTGCAGTGACTGTTAATTAAATTTATTAGTTGAATATATTGTGATAAGTAATAAGTTATCGGAATATATTCAAAAGACCCCATTTAACACAAAATAAAATTTGTTTTCGTTTATTTATCTTTTCTTGTGCATATACGGTAGTGATTTTATGTCCAATATTTATTAATATAATCAAGAAAATAAGATAATTTTGTGACGACCATATTTTTATTTTACAAATAATTTTTATTTGTAATATAAGTTCTATTATTATTTTATTTCTATTATAATACTATTCTTATTTGTCATATTCAATTATTGTTAGAAATATAAATTCGTTCTGTCGCATTTATTCATTAAATTATCAATGCTAAATCGTAAAAAAAATTATTAATCAGACTGCCAAAATTTTGTTATATTCTCAGAACGATCCTGTAGAGTTCAGTGCAGCCAGATCGTGGGTAGAAGTTACCCTTTCCCTAGACCTCTACCCACACGCTACACAATGATACACTACTGTATCCGTGAGCGAGCAGCGTCGATGTTGCTCGGAAGGAGCCGAGAGCGACCGAAGTCCGTTGCCCCTCGCGCGCCAAAGTTCCACCACCAAACCGCCAGCATTTACTCCAATACATGGAAGCCGAGCACGTTCGTGAGTCGGCAAGCCAAAAGTGAGGCTTGGAAAAAAATGAAGTCAGCGCGAGGATCCTCGCGTGTGACGTCATGCGTCAAATTTTTTATGTTTTCAGGTTCTTCTTTTATAAATTATAAATTATAATAATAATAATAATAATTATTATTATTATTATTTATCATTAATAATTGTTATTACGGTTAATGCTTACTCGGAATTCCTAAATGCAAGTTAAATATAAATTACCACTGTGTCCCTGTAAGATGCCTTGATAGGCGCGCGGCAAATTTTTTGGCTCGGGCGCCTAAAGTACCGGGTTCGAGAACTCGGCAATGTTTTTTTTTTTTTTTTTTTCAAACAAAAATTTTTTTTATTTTGTTTTTTTAATACAAATTATTGTTATTACTTGTTTTTTTTGCTTATAATTAAATTTTTACACAAGCAAACGTATAAAATTTATTATTAAAATTGTAATTATTGTTTTATTGTTATTCCCACTATTATTATTATTATTATTGTTATCATTATCATTATTATTATTGTTAATATTATGGTTAATAGTTAATGATAACTTGAAATTCCTAAACGCAATTTAAATATAAGTTACTACTCATTCTCAATAAGCTGCCTTGATAGGCACGCGGTAAATCTTTTGGCTCGGGTGCCTAAAGTACCGGGTTCGAGAACTCGGCAATGTTGTTTTTTTTTTTTTTTTCAAAGAAAAATTTTTTTTAATTTTTTTTTTTTTTTCATTTTTATAATTTTTTTTTTTATTTCTTTCCACGTCACCCATGGGGTAAGATAAAATAGTACGCACTTTTTTTAACGTGGTATCCCCAGTAGGTCTAATCCACGACAAAATCAAAAGAAACCTTCAAATCCAAGTATTTTAAAGATTGCACATAAATAATTAAAGCTAACCATTTGGTATAATAAATATATTCTAATCACAGCCAAAATATTGCATAAATATTTTAGAAAAAAATTAATTCTACATTTAACCTATTCGATAAATTCGTAAACGTCCCAGTTTTCATCTGGGTTGTAAGCTTGCAAGCGAAGTTTTTCTTTTGATTTTGTGTCTTCCTTATTATATAAATTATTCGCGTTCATTTTCGAAAGATGTTCCCTATCTATATTTGCAGTGGTCGCACTGTCCCCCCTAGTCCTCATAGCTGTTTTCACGACGCAAAGTGAATTGAGTGTACTCGCGTCAAGACCATTCCTTTTTTTTGTTTTTACGTCTGGGATGAGTGAGAACGCTCTTTCAGCCGCAGCATTTGAATGAGGTAATGCCCTCACTATACCCAGCAATAAACGCAAACTATCGTACCGACAACCACCATCAGAATTGGTAACAGAGCAAATTGCCATCCACATTTCATCAAATGACAATTTGCCCCATTCTTCCTTCTGAAGGTCATTTTCGTGATATAAGGATTGCCACTCGCGAGTAACACTTTCTTCGTCGGTAACACGCAAATGGCGACAAACGTTAATCACGAAAGCGAGTGTCTTGCTGCGATCCGAATAAAATAACGCGGGATATCTCTCGAATACCGTCAAACTTTTTAAAAACGGGTCTCTTTAAAAGCGAAAATCGACACATTCCGTCAAAAATGCCTTCAGTTCTACGTTACTGCGGCACAGCAAATCGTCAAAAGACTTCCGTTCGATGACCCGTTTTTAAAAAGTTTGACGGTATTCGAGAGATATCCCGCGTTATTTTACTCGGATCGCAGCAAGACACTCACTTTCGTGATTAACGTTTGTCGCCATTTGCGTGTTACCGACGAAGAAAGTGTTACTCGCGAGTGGCAATCCTTATATCACGAAAATGACCTTCAGAAGGAAGAATGGGGCAAATTGTCATTTGATGAAATGTGGATGGCAATTTGCTCTGTTACCAATTCTGATGGTGGTTGTCGGTACGATAGTTTGCGTTTATTGCTGGGTATAGTGAGGGCATTACCTCATTCAAATGCTGCGGCTGAAAGAGCGTTCTCACTCATCCCAGACGTAAAAACAAAAAAAAGGAATGGTCTTGACGCGAGTACACTCAATTCACTTTGCGTCGTGAAAACAGCTATGAGGACTAGGGGGGACAGTGCGACCACTGCAAATATAGATAGGGAACATCTTTCGAAAATGAACGCGAATAATTTATATAATAAGGAAGACACAAAATCAAAAGAAAAACTTCGCTTGCAAGCTTACAACCCAGATGAAAACTGGGACGTTTACGAATTTATCGAATAGGTTAAATGTAGAATTAATTTTTTTCTAAAATATTTATGCAATATTTTTGGCTGTGATTAGAATATATTTATTATACCAAATGGTTAGCTTTAATTATTTATGTGCAATCTTTAAAATACTTGGATTTGAAGGTTTCTTTTGATTTTGTCGTGGATTAGACCTACTGGGGATACCACGTTAAAAAAAGTGCGTACTATTTTATCTTACCCCATGGGTGACGTGGAAAGAAATAAAAAAAAAAATTATAAAAATGAAAAAAAAAAAAAAAAAAATTTTTCTTTGAAAAACAACATTGCCGAGTTCTCGAACCCGGTACTTTAGGCACCCGAGCCAAAAGATTTACCGCGTGCCTATCAAGGCAGCTTATTGAGAATGAGTAGTAACTTATATTTAAATTGCGTTTAGGAATTTCAAGTTATCATTAACTATTAACCATAATATTAACAATAATAATAATGATAATGATAACAATAATAATAATAATAATAGTAAGAATAACAATAAAACAATAATTACAATTTTAATAATAAATTTTATACGTTTGCTTGTGTAAAAATTTAATTATAAGCAAAAAAAAACAAGTAATAACAATAATTTGTATTAAAAAAACAAAATAAACAAAATTTTTGTTTGAAAAAAAAAAAAACATTGCCGAGTTCTCGAACCCGGTACTTTAGGCGCCCGAGCCAAAAAATTTGCCGCGCGCCTATCAAGGCATCTTACAGGGACACAGTGGTAATTTATATTTAACTTGCATTTAGGAATTCCGAGTAAGCATTAACCGTAATAACAATTATTAATGATAAATAATAATAATAATAATTATTATTATTATTATTATAATTTATAATTTATAAAAGAAGAACCTGAAAACATAAAAAATTTGACGCATGACGTCACACGCGAGGATCCTCGCGCTGACTTCATTTTTTTCCAAGCCTCACTTTTGGCTTGCCGACTCACGAACGTGCTCGGCTTCCATGTATTGGAGTAAATGCTGGCGGTTTGGTGGTGGAACTTTGGCGCGCGAGGGGCAACGGACTTCGGTCGCTCTCGGCTCCTTCCGAGCAACATCGACGCTGCTCGCTCACGGATACAGTAGTGTATCATTGTGTGGCGTGTGGGTAGAGGTCTAGGGAAAGGGTAACTTCTACCCACGATCTGGCTGCACTGGTAGAGTTGTGAGAGGTAAATAACGTTTAGCTCTCAGAGCTCAACGATGTAGAGTTGCAGGAGCCAAACGGTATTGTTACCATAAGAAAACGTTAACCTACTGGAACTTTTTACAACTAACTAACTACTATAGAGTTCCTATAGCAAAATTTTTTTCTCCATGTAGATTTCTATGAAATATACTAAAAATATGAATCGTGTAGAATAAGACGTCCTTGGAGAAAGTCCTCGGCTTCACCTTGGTTGACTATAACATGTGATCTGAGCCATTTCTTACTTTTCCTCCTTAGGGGTGAAATCTACTATCTTCGAAAATGGAAAAAAAAAATTTTACCGAATTTATGAGAGGGGTTGTCATGCCCCAGTGAGCCGTCATGTACTACTCTCCCCTGTATAGTTCAATTTTTTGTTAAATTTTTCGGGTCAATTAAATTTTTTTTAATTCATTTTACCCCAAATTTATCTCAATTCGAAAAAATAAAATTTTTTTTTCGTTGCAATTCGTTTTTCGAGTGGTCTATTATGCCCCCCATATCACATATTGGCCCAAAATATCATAAAAACATTATAGAGGTCATAATTCGATGGAAAGTGATAAAAAAATTTTTACCTAATTTTTGAGGGGGGCCATTGTGCCCCAGGTTCCCCTATATCATCTCCAAACTATATAAATATATCAAATTTATGATAATTTAGTAAAAAAAAAAAAATATTTTTCGACCAAATTTTAAAGGGGGGCCGCTATGCCCCAAGGAGCCATCTTACCCCACCCTCCCCTATATATTTTTCAGCCACAAATAAATGATATTTAAAAAGAATTTGTTAACGGTTATTAAATATATTTATTGAAAATTTTTCGTTAACAAGTCATTTATTAAATTCGATTAAATTCTTCTATCAGTGTTCGAAGCATTCCGCCAAGTATCGGACCGGGCCTCAGCCAGTCGTCATCTCCCAAGGCTTGGTTCCAAAATATTGAACCATTGGGCCAAGCCTTGGACTAGGCCTGGGCCACTGATAACTTACCAAGACTTGGCAAAGTAACAAATGGTTCAAGGCTGGGCCATTTGTCAGGATTGGCCAACCCTACCTGGGTAGAAAATTTAAAATTTTCATTGTCAACATATCTATCTCCGCAATCCATATTCGGGGTAAGTTGTCGCAAAATCCGCTCTGAGATAATTTCTACATCACATTTAGAAGATTCTCACCAAATTTAAAGCCTGTAGGAGCTATAGTTTAAAAACGGGAATTTTCCATTGTTAACGCCCCCGTAACAGTTCTTATGGGTGGAATTTCGTAAAATCCGTTCATAGCCGACCTCTACACTTCAACTTCACCGAAAGAAAAATTTCTTGATTGGAGAACAAAATTTTTGGCTCAAGAAAATTTTCGGGTGCCTGAAGGAAGACCAAAGTTGTGCTGGCTGAAGTAAAAATTTTTCTTGAAATTCTATTCATGGTTGAAGTAATTTTTTCTTAATTCAAATTATCATACATACTTGATACAAGAAATTTTTATATTTGATCAAGATTTTTAGATACTTCCGGGAAGCAGCGCCACCTACTTCAGCTGAAAAAAAAATTTTCTCACCTTGAGAAAATTTTTCTCTTGAGTATTTGATATCCAATTTATATTATTTTAGCGTACAATTATACATATTGAATGAAAAAAAAAATGATTCAATATTATTTGATCTTCCCATTTGACATGTTAATCAATAAAAATATTAATGAAAATTTACTTTTATCCAGATATTTAATTTTTTGGAGCAAGAGAGAAATTTTCTCAAGACAAGAAAATTTATTTCTATCAAGAACTAAATTTCTTGGAGCAAGAGGCTGAATTTTCTCAAAACAAGAAGATTTTCTTGACTTAAATAAATTTTCTTGGATCAAAATACGTATTTCTTAAAGCAAGAGAATTAATTTTGTTGGAATAAGTGAATTTCTTGTGTCAAAAAAAATTTTTTTTTCGCTCAAGAAAATAATTAGGAAGAAAAATATTTTCTTGGTATAAGTGAACCTTTTTTTCTGTGTTGGTGTAATTACTGAACTAGACAAGATATTGAAATTCGGTGTTGCATCATAAAGCTCTTTTATTACCCTAGTAGAAATGAAATCGATTTTTTGGCTAGTAAATGGCCAGTTCTACTAGACTTGCCAGTTACTGGTTAGAATCGAGAGAAAACTTGATTATTTCTACTAGGATAAGCTTCAATTTTCACATATAAGAAGTAGTAATAGCCTCAATATTACTCATTTTAGAGTTTGTTTGATGAAACAGTTTTACTGTCGCAGCCTTTTTTGAATTGTTGGCTGTCTTATATAGTCTAAATATGATATTGATTCAATAATCATGACATTGATCAATCTTTCGAGTAATCTATTCGGGTAGGTCGTCAGAAAATATGTCACAAATTAGTTCTGAATATTGTTTTTTTCATTTTTATCAATTAAAATTTCATCCGGTTTCGAAAGTCTGATCTACTTGGAAACTGTCGTTCCTTAGCAGTCACTTAAAATTTGGACATTGATAAATAAAATCTTATAGTCTTCAAAATTGTTTGATAAATATTCGAGTTTGGTAATATATTATTATTAATAATAGTTTAAAAGGGCATAGCCGGATTAATATGGAAATTCTGCCCCCATGGCTTTTTTGACTCATACTTAGGGGGTCGATTTGGTATCGAATGAAAATAATTCACACCAATTTTTAGCTCTTTAACTCAAACGGTATTCGAGAATTTCAAAAAAACCTGTTTTTTTTAAATTATTTTTATTTTTATAGTAAAATTCGGAATTGATTAATGATGATTTTTTTCCTAATTCTTACGAGTCCAAAACATGAAAAAATCATATGATCATGATTCTCAAATAGAAAACCGATTTTTAACAGAGAAAAGAAAATTATTTTTTTTTTTTTTTTCAGCCTTTTTGAAATATGTCACTCACCAAAATTCGTCAGAAAATGTCTTTTATACTCCTCTATACTCAGGAATTTTTTTGAATTTTTAGAAATGGTGGAACAATTCAAAAAAAATTAAAAACTCATTTTTTTTTTCAAAATCTTGCGTTTTAACAAACTTACATTTTTTAGTACACATAAATACGTAGAAAATTTTATTTTTGTTTAAAATTCACAATTACATTACTTCTCAATCTTTATACTAGACAACGATAACGTTAAAACTATGTTTTTCAAAATTTTGGCCAAGTTGGCACATTATAACGCCATCTATCGGGATTTTCTGTATCCATTTATTATTTCTTCTAAGGTTCCGCTTGTTTAGATAACCTAAAAACAAAGAAGCTTCTATGGTTGATGTCATTGTCTGAATAGCAGTTAACGCATTAATTAATTCAGTACTTATATTGACAATATTTTTTCGTTCCACCATAAAATTATACTGGAGTATCATTTTTGTTATATTATCTTGTCTCATCTTTATGAGATACTATTTTTTGTCGTTAAATAGTGTCACAGTCGATTACAAAGACTCAAGTAAGTGAAGTTTTATATTTAATCAGTTTATATATGTCCAAATTCCTAATATATAATTTTAATATTGATGTTAGAATGGATTTTGATAAAAAATGTATCAATTGTAACATATATTTGCGTAAAGCAGTTGGTTATAAAAAAGTTGTTATGACAATTGATGAAGCTAATATTGCGACAGAAAAAATTGGAAAGAGAGTTCTTGTTAATGATGCCTTTTGTAGTAAGTGTCGAGTTATTTTAACAAGACCACCTATACTTAAGAACACTCAGGATTCATCTGCAGATCAAGTTAGTATCAAAAGTAAGCCAATTTTTTCTCAGTCTTCATCCACTACTGTTTCATCCGTATCATCATCTGAAGATCCTTCATATGTTATTGAAGAAAAAATGGAAGAAGAGTTAGAATTTGTGGAGTTGGGTTTTCCCCGAATCATATCGACACATAAATACTGTTGCCTTTGTGGATTATCAGCAAATATCACAATTGTTCCATTTGAAGCACGCAAACAAGTATTTTCGACAAGACGACTCTTTATTCCTGAAGGAAATCGGTGTTGTAAAGATCACATTGTAAAAAAGCGGTTTTATGATGAAGAAATTAACACATTTCGGATTTATTCGAATACCAGTGTATTTGAAGTTCGTGATTTGGAAAAATTACTTGGGCAGCTGGCTATTGGCACTGATTCGTCTATAATTGATAAAATTGGAGATCACTCGTTTTCAGAAAAACAGTTGGAGGTATTTACGAGCCTTACCTGGGAAAAATTGATAAAACTTCGTGAAATGTTAACGTCGATGAGAAAATCAGTGAATCGTAATGTCATTCAAGCTCTCGTTATTTTTTTATTCAAATTACGAACAGGAAATTCAAATGCAGTGATATCTTCCATTTTTGGTTTAGCTCGGGAACAAATGGTATCCGACTACTGTGATGAAGTAATATCTTCATTTGAAAAAGATGTTTTACCTCAGTATTTCGGAATCGATGCTATTAGTAGGGAGACATTACTCGCCAATACCTCTAATACTGCTAAAGTGCTGTATCAAGTGAAAGATGACCAGTTGATATTCATTTGCGATGGAACATATATTCGTCATCAAAAAAGTGCAAATAACGAATACCAGAGGAAATCATATTCTGGTCAAAAGAAAGTTCCTCTGTGCAAACCATTCACGATATGTACTACAAATGGTTTCGTTATAGATATGCTCGGGCCATATACAGCTAATATGAACGATGCTGAGATTATGAGAATCATCTTAAGTGATCCCAATGGTCTGATCAAGTTGCTGAAAAAAGGTGACATTATTGTAGTTGATCGTGGCTTCCGGGATGTGATAGTATATTTAGAAGAATTGGGGTTTAAAGTGCTAATGCCTGCTCTCAAAGGAAAACGCAATCAACTGACCACAGATGAATCAAATGAATCCCGTTTTGTTACCAAAATCCGTTGGGTTGTTGAAGCAGTACATGGAGATATTAAGCAGAAGTTTAGGATTTTAGATCATAAACTAGACAATAAATTGCTTCCAAAAACTGGTGTTTTTTGTCGAATCGCTTGTTTTCTGCACAATGAATTTGGTAAGAGACTTGATTCTGATCTCGATCTTTCTGAAAAAATTATTGCCGCCATGAACTCAAAAAAGTTTCAAGATAATACCTTAGCCTCAGAAGTAGAGACTAATCGTTGGGCAAGAAGAAAAGTTCCTTTTGCAACAATAACTTCAGATATGTTAACTGATTTTCCTGAATTAACGGAACAAGAACTCAAAATTCTATTCACGGGATCATATCAAATGTCTCAAGCTGTATCGTATTTAGCTGAAATGATGGATGAAAACGAAACGATAATACTTTATTATTTAAAAATTACACCTAATATTATAAAATTCAAAGTCAGATCTCGACATATTAAATCGAAGACATATCATTGTTTTGTTGAATATCAATCAGATAAGAACGATATCTCTGGAATAACTCGATATTGTTGTGATTGTGCAAATGGTAGACGTACTGTTGGATGTTGCTCACACATTGCTGCTATTATATACTATTTATCTCACGCCCGATACTTAGCGAAAATCGTAAAACCAGCTGAGATACTTAGTCGTCTATTTATTGATGAAAAAATCAGTGTCGTCGTGAATGAAGACAGTGATGAAGACTAGCCTAATTGTTATTTTGATTAAAATTTTTATTTTTTCTGTATCAAAATTCAAAATATTTCCCAATAGTATGAAAAAATATATAAGTATTAACTTTAAGTGTCTTTTGAATCAATAATAACCCTTCTAATCACTTTAACCTACTGAATCTTTCTGTTTATCTTTTGAAAAGATATTTTTTGGTAAAAATAAAATTTTCTACGTATTTATGTGTACTAAAAAAAATGTAAATTTGTTAAAACGCAAGATTTTGAAAAAAAAAATGAGTTTTTAATTTTTTTTGAATTGTTCCACCATTTCTAAAAATTCAAAAAAATTCGTGAGTATAGAGGAGTATAAAAGACATTTTCTGACGAATTTTGGTGAGTGACATATTTCAAAAAGGCTGAAAAAAAAAAAATAATTTTCTTTTCTCTGTTAAAAATCGGTTTTCTATTTGAGAATCATGATCATATGATTTTTTCATGTTTTGGACTCGTAAGAATTAGGAAAAAAATCATCATTAATCAATTCCGAATTTTACTATAAAAATAAAAATAATTTTGAAAAAACAGGTTTTTTTGAAATTCTCGAATACCGTTTGAGTTAAAGAGCTAAAAATTGGTGTGAATTATTTTCATTCGATACCAAATCGACCCCCTAAGTATGAGTCAAAAAAGCCATGGGGGCAGAATTCCCATATTAATCCGGCTATGCCCTTTATTATTGAAATTTTTTTAATCAATGTTTTAAGTTATATATTATTATTATTATTAATATTATTTTATGAAAAATGAATTTTCTTTATTTGAGAAATCTACTTCCATTTCGGCTGCTAAATGGTCTTTTTTTATACTATAGAGTTATACTTTATTTATAGCATCACTGATGTAAATGTGTGAATCTTAGAAATTTGTATGCATGAATACTTGAATAATTATAAGCATTAACATAAATGAGTCGAATTCCTTACATTGAGAAAAAAAAATATTATTCGACATAAACTGATTGAAATGTTAGCTCCGCACTCAATAGCTTGAATCGATATACTTCATTAAAAAAAAAAAAAAAAACAGCACGAAATAATTTTACTATAGAACAAAACTGATTCAAAAGATACGGAAGAAACGTTTAAACTGGTATTGCATGGATAGGGTTGGGCATCGAAACTTTAGTCTGAACCCCTGAGCACTATGATATAAATCAATGATTTAAGAGTGTTTCATAGGGATAAAAGAGTGGGATAGAAATTACGTGGTGACAAAAGTTTGAGATAGACGGGAAATAGTATTGAAGAAAAATTGCCGATGTCTGTTTTTTTCTTTCTGGTTTTCATTATCAGTTATCGTACACTAATTCAACGTCACAGCTATTTGAAAGGATAGTTGTTCTTTTGTTTTTTTCCTTACTATCACAGTTTGAAAAACTTATTGCAATGAACGAAAAAAAATCTATAATTTCTAGTTTTAATTCACAAAAAATATTCGCAAACAACGATATGACAATATCGTTAGTTTAGTGTCATTTTTTGCTATATATAGAAAATGGAGTATTCAGTGTTGAACTAAATTTAAATCTGATTTTTACTAATCTTTATGTTTTTTTTTTTAGCTAAATTAACAAATAAATCTATCTGTTGTAATCGGTCTTATGTCGTTATTTGACGAAAATTTTGTTATATGTTTTATTTCGTCAAGTTATGTTGAAAAAGAGCAATAGTTTAAAGCTTATGTGCGTGCATATATACGATATAACGCGCTGAGTCTCCAGATTACATCCATAGTTTTTAAAGGGGCCCGGTGGTCTAGCGACCTAAAATTTGAGCTATTTTAGAAAATTTTATTTCTATATGAAAGTAATGACTAATGCTTTCAAACTTTTTTTTTTCACTTATTCTACTTATCAACTACACAAAAATGAAAATTGAAACAAAAAAAAATTTTTTTTTAAATTAGAAAAATGGTGCTGAAATTCCCCTCTCAAAAAAAAATCGACCTGACTGGTGGGTGGTGATTCATCTTTCCCTCTGATCTGAAATAAAAAAATTAGGAAAACAATTGACCCTAAAGGCCATCCCTGCAACTTCCCGCTATTCCGTTAATATCTGGCTGCTTTTTTTGAGCTATTTAAGTTCAAAAATACAATCTGTGTGTTGTTTTGAGTTCTCCGAGCTCAAAAAGATACCTTTTATATCTCTTTGAGCTCAAAAGTCTGATAGAAGTTTCATAGAACACTATTTTTTGAATTACCAAATCGCAATAACTTTTGAATGAATGAACCGATTTTTACGCGGTTGGCAGCATTCTACGCAGTTTTTTAAGCCTCATAAAGAATTTTTAAGTTTCAATTGGTCAAACTAGAAATTTCGGAGTAACTCCGAAAAAACACTTTTTTTGGTTTTCTTTCGTTGACGATATCTCTCGAAAGAATCAACTAATTTTGACTGGATTGACGGCAATCGACGTGGTTTTTCAAGGTTGAGAACTGACTAGTTTTTGGAATCGATTGGTTGAGCTGTTTAAAAGTTATTCCGAAAAAACCACTTCTGAAAAAATTTTTTTTCCTATTTTTTTTTAGATTTCTCCAAATTTCTCAAAATCTATCGGTCTGAATCGATTCAAATTTTCAGGAAATCTAAGTTCGGCAAAGCCCTTTCGAATAGTACCAACCGCGATGAAATCGGTTCAACCGTTCAAAAGTTGTAAGAGGTTTACATACTTACACACACACACACACACACACACACACACACACACACACACACACACACACACACACACACACACACACACACACACACATGCAGACATAGTGACACCCTCGCGGGAATAGACAGGGAAGCTTCCTAGGACCTCAAACGTCGAGATCTAATGAAAACTCGATTTTCGAAAAACGGGGTACAACCAATAACTTCCCGATTTTTAAAAATTTTCAATTTTTTTAGCGGGGAGTTAAAAATTAGGAAAATGGTTGACCCTGAAGGCCATTCCTGCAACTTCCCGCTACTTTCGTAATTGAGCGCTCAAAATTGCACTTATTACGTTTTTGAGCTCTTCGAGCTCAAAAATATGATTTTTGTGTAGTTTTGAACTCTTCGAGCTCAAAAGTTTAATACAAGTTTAATAAAACACTATTTTTTGAATTTTCAAACCGCAATAACTTTTGAATGAATGTACCGATTTTCACGCGGTTAGCGGCATTCGACGCAGTTATTCAAATTCTATAATATATTTAAACACAAATTTATCAGACCGAAAATTTCAGTGTAATTCAAAAAAAACACTTTTTTTGGTTTTTTTCGTCAACGATAACTCACGAACGAATCAACCGATTTTTACCGGCTTGGTGGCGATCGACGTGGTTCTTCGACGTTAAGAGCTGATTAGTTTTTGGAATTGATCGGTCAAGCCATTTAAAAGTTATTCCAAAAAAACCACATTTGAAAAAAATTTTTTTCGTAGTTTTTTTTTAGACTTCTCAAAATCTACAGATCCGAATTGGTCCAACGTGTATTCAAAATCTAAGTTTGGTCAAGCCCTTTTGAATGGCACCAACCGCGATGAAATCGATCAAGCCGTTCAAAAGTTATAAAAGGGTTACACACACACACACACACACACACACACACACACACACACACACACACACACACATAGTGACGACATCGTGGGGATAGTCAAGGACACTTCCGGTGACCTTAAAACGTCGAGATTTGATGAAAACACGATTTTTGCAGAACGGGGTAAAAACAATAACTTCCCGATTTTTAAAAATTTTCTTAGCGGGAAGTTAAAAATCGTTGGTTTAAATATTATATGGATACCAATAATATGCGCGTGTATAAATTTATAGTTCTTAAAAGCTTAAACACTTTAACTTCCATTCATTCGTAAAACGATCCTTTGTGAATCCATGATGATTTTTTCTTTATTTCAAACATCTAGAAGAGAAACGGTTATTTCAAAGTTGTCAATTGCAGGTCGACACCTTTGTCCTGTCACGCGTGCGGCTAATCGCTTTAGAATTATGTCAACGAAGGCTTTGCTATCATGTACCTCTTTTTTTTTACTTTCGATCTCATGAACCCTTGTCTAATTTATTTTTTTAACCATTTAATTCAGAACCCCTAGAGATCCTTAGGGTCACGTGCTTGATTTATCAGTTTTGATGTTTTATTCTTTAGAGACATAGTACCAAAACATAAATTTATGTAGAATTTATTTGAGGTGTTTTATTATACTGTGTCTCTTACTAAAATTTCAACGTTTTCATCAAAATATGTGAGGTTAAAGATTAATAGCAACAGAAAATGTTATTTTTTTTTATAAAAGCTCAAAAGCAGTTCAAGGAAAAAAATTAGGATGACGGTTGACCCTAAAGGCCATCCCTGCAACTTCCCGCTCATTTTGTACTTAAGCGCTCAAAACTACACAATAAGTTTTTGGGATCTTCAAGTTCAAAAATATGATTTTTGTGTCAATTTGAGCTGTTCGAGCTCAAAACTTTATTAGGAGTTAAATAAAACACAATTCTTTGAACTTTCAAACGGCAATAACTTTTGAATGAATAAACTGATCTTCACGCGGTTGGCGGCATTCGACGCAATTTTTTAAGCTTGATAAAAAATATTCAAGTTTGAATCGATCGAGCCAGGAATTTCGAAGTGATTCCAAAAAAATACTTTTTTTGGTTTTTTTTCGACAACGATAACTCACAAACGAATCAACCGATTTTGATCGGGCTTCCGGTGATCGACGTAGTTTTTTAATTTTAAGAGCTGAGTCGATTTTGTAACTGATCGGTTAAGCCATTTAAGAGTAATTCCAAAAAAACCACATTTCAAAAAAATTTTTTTTATAGTTTTTTGAGATTTTTAAAAATCTACTGGTTCGAAACGGTCCAAATAATATTAAAAATCTAAGTTTGGTCAAGCCCTTTCAAATGGCATAAACCGCGATTAAATCGGTCAAGCCGTTCAAAAATTATAAGAGGGTCACATACATACATGCACATACATACACACACACACACACACACACACACACACACACACACACACACACACACACACACACACACACACACAGTCAACCACACTAAGCGCTGAGGAGCTTAGAACAGAAGAACGGCAGAAGAGCATAAGTCGATGGCAACTACAGTGGGATGCCACAGTGAAGGGTTGGTGGACGCATCGTCTCATATCAAGGATCAACGTTTGGCTAAACCGGAGTCACGGTGAGGTCAACTATTATCTTACGCAGATGTTATCAGGACACGGCTGTTTCCGGGCATATCTCCACCGCTTTAAGCATGATAATTCCCCAGAGTGCCCGTCCTGCCCAGGAGTCAATGAAGATGCAGAGCACGTCTTCTTTGAATGCCCACGTTTTTATCGACAGCGAGATGAGCTGGAGAATATCCTGAAGAGGAAAATCCAACCAGAGACAATAGTAGAAGCAATGCTGTCATCAGAGGCTGCCTGGAACGCCACAAACACGTTTGTCACGGTAGTCCTCTCAGACCTGCGGTCCATAGAAAGAAGAAGAACGAATGACGCCAATAAGAAGGAGGAAAGAATAACACCTTAGCCACCAGAAGAAAGAGCAGTAGCTAGATCCTCCCCTCACGAAGTAATGCCTGACGGCGGTTTCCACGAGGAATTAGGGGAAAGAGGAAAAGGGATTGAGGGTTTAGTGGGTAGGGGCGATAGCGTCGAGTTTTAGTATGACACTGCGTCGAGTCGCCACATATCCAGGCCAAACAGCTATGCCTAGAATCCGTAAAAAGGATTACTCCCCCTTAAAAAAAAAAAAAAAAAAAAAAAAAAACACACACTTACACATATACAGACGTACGGAAATCATCGCGAAAACATTCAGGGAAGCTTCCTAGGACCTCAAAACGTCAAGAACTGATGAGAACTTGATTTCCGATGAACGGGGTAAAACCAATAACTTTCCAATTTTTGAAAATCTTTGATTTTCTTAGCGGGAAATTAAAAATTATTTTATTATTTTAATGTACCTATGTAGGTTCACTTTTGGTGCGAATATGGTGAAATAGATATTTATGTCATAAGGCCGTAAAGTGGTGGTTTTCTGACAGCGACGATATTTCGATATGAGCTTAAGGTTTGGGGCGGGAAGACCCGAAACGGGCGTAATTTTATGTCCGAGACGTAGCCGAGGACGGAAATTTACGCTCGTTTTCGGACATTCGTGTCACAAACATTAAAGTGAATATCGAAAAAAAGTCGTTGTCAAAATCGCCACTAAACGGCCGAATGACATACAATATTTTTTGTTATTATCGCTCCATAAGTTTAACTTTTGAGGGATAGGAGACAAATAATGACATATTTAAATTTTATGAAGTTTCACACGGGCAAAAAAAATTAATTTTATATTAATTATCTTTTTATTAATCTTAAAATCTTGCTCACGTCTAGAAAATGTAAATAACTTTTTATTAGTATTTATTTATGGCGTTGTTATTTTATTAACATTAAGTCCGCTTCGTAATAAACTGCCAGCAGAGAAATAATTAGCGCCATTCAATAGTAACTAAGTTTAACACTGGCTAAAAATTATCGGTCAGTACGCTAGAATGTGACTTTTTTTTTACAATCTCTCTCAATTTCGTCTGGGTGTACACGAAAATTTCGTAAAAAAAGGAGGGGGTAAAACATCACAGCCTAAGCCGTGAAAAAAAGACGGTATGGTAGTCTCTAGAAAAGAGTCCCTTTACGGACGCCACCCAGCGCTCAGAAGTTGAACTTCTGGAACGAGTATGACAAAAAAATATTTTTAATTTCCTGCTAAGAAAATCGAAGATTTTCAAAAATTGGGAAGTTATTGTTTTTACCCCGTTTTGTGAAAATCGAGTTTTCATCAGATCTCGACGTTTTGAGATTCTAGGAAGCTTCCCTGACTATACCCGCGATGGTGTCTGTATGTCTGTGTCTGTGTGTGTGTGTGTGTGTGTGTGTGTGTGTGTGTGTGTGTGTGTGTGTGTGTGTGTGTGTGTGTGTGTGTGTGTGTGTGTAAACCTCTCATAACTTTTGAACGGCTTGACCGATTTCATCACGGTTGGCGCCATTCGAAAGGGCTTGACCAAACTTAGATTTTGAGTACAATTTGGGTCGATTCGGATTAATAGAGTTTGAAGAATCGCAAAAAAATACAAAAAAATTAGGAAAACGGTAGACCCTGAAGGCCTATCCCTGCAACTTCCCGCTAATTCCATATCTAGGAGCTTAAAATTGTACTAATGATATTTTTGAACTCTTCGAGCTCAAAAATACACTTTATGTGTTATTTTTAGCTCTCCGAGCTCAGAAAGATAGCTTTCCTATGCTTTTGAATGCTTTTGAGCTCTTCGAGCTTAAAAATCTGATAGAAGTTTAATAAAACACTATTTTTTAAATTTCCAAACCGCAATAACTTTTGAATGAATGCACCGATTTTCACGCAGTTGGCGGCATCCCGAGCGGTTTCACCGTTACGGTTATAATATGTTCAATTCACGGTCAAACATTAGTCTATATGAAGTGATTTGACGGTCTATATCAGGCGTGGGTGGACATCAATAACCCATAATCCGATTGCCCAGACCTAGTATTGGACACAATTCTTTTACCCAGAATTCGTTTGCCCAGATTTCTATTTCTATTTCTCAGAACAATTTTGACGATTGATTTACCGACTGTAGATCCAAGAAATACCTTTTCCTACGGGTGAACTTACGGTGATTTAACCGACATTTGACCACACGGAGAGAATTTAATGATAAATACAACTATCCGAGTATTGTAAAAACAGGCTTCTTAGTATAAATGATTGCAAGAACTATCCAAAGTGTTAACTGAACCATCCAGATAGTTACATTTACCATCTAGATAATAATTATTACCATCTGGCTGGTAACTTAAAGATCGTAAACTTAATCATAACATATGTTAACCGCTAAAATCATGTTGATTGTAAATTCTACAACCATGATGGTAATTATTACCATCGCAGCTAGTAATATGATTAGTCGATATGTAACTACCGTGACTTGTGAATTATGAATAAACAAAAATTTCGCTTTATTAAATAATGACTTTTGTTCAATTGCACTGTACTATCTAAAATATTGCCGTTTTTGAAGATATAAGCTCATCCCAATGTTCACTCATCAAGAGTTTTTATTTGAGTTTCCATACGTATTTTGATATATTTTTCATGTACATATATATATATATATATATATATATATATATATATATATATATATATATATATATATATATATATATATATATATATATACACATACTAGCTGACCCGGCAAACGTTGTTTTGCCATGTGAATAATTTCTAGAGAATTTCTAGTGTAGAAAAAAAAATTACTAACTTATTGGAAGTGTATAAGGATGTGGAATATGAGTGAAAAAGGCCTGGAGCGCTGTGAACGATGAGGGAATGTTGTTTAAAAATAACAAAACACCAAACATTAATTGTTTTAATTTATTAAAAGTAATAATTATTTATATAATTAATTAATTACATAATATTAATCTCTTAATGCTGCAGCGTGAACAATATTTTTTGTTAGCCCGTCTTTAGCTAATAAAAAAAAACTTGATGGTTTACCCACTCCAGAGCATGCAACGTACAATTGTCCGTGTGAAAAACATGGTGTGCTCAAATCTAAGCTACAAACAGACATTGTTTGGCCTTGGGATTTATTAATAGTCATTGCAAATGCCAATCTAATCGGAAATTAAATACGTTTAAATTGAATTGGCACATCTGTGGGTATAATAGGTATTCGTGGTATCAATATATTTTCACCTCGAAACTTGCCATTTAAAATGGTGCCTTCGATAACGTTTTTCATTAATTTTTTAATGACTAATCGCGTACCGTTGCATAGCCGTGGCGGGTTCAAATTACGAAGCTAAATAATTGGAGATCCAACCTTCAATTGTAAGTTATGTGGTGACATGCCTGGCAAATCTAGTGAGTTCAAAAACTCTGTTGGAAAATTTACAGCTTCAGTGTCATCGCAAACTGTATCAATAGATTTATATGATACCAAGTCCCCTGGCAATAACTGCTGTATCTTCAGATTTAAAATGTCAACGTCCACATTTTTTGCAGCTAACATTGCTCTTCCTGCAAGCCACTCGAGATTTATGTAATTCGTGTGTACATCGGGAAATATTTGTTCAATGAGAGCATCTTGCGAATCAATGATTGTGCAGAAATCATTTGCTAATTTTATGTATCCAGTTTCAGCTATAGTGACTTTTCCATCGCCGATATCTAAAAGTTGTTTTGAGAATGTTTCAGTGAATGGATCTTGAAGCATTTGAACGCGCATATTTACTTTTAGCTGTACTATTTCAACATTACGCCACAATGTCGATGATTTTAAGCAGGCGTTGATTTTATCAGCGTATGTTGAACGTGGAATGACGGGAAGTGTTTGTCTGAAGTCACCTGAAAGGACTAACAGAGTGCCACCAAATAGTTTGTCGTTATTTTTAATATCTTTCAATGTCCTGTTCAACGCCTCAAGCGAATGTTTGTGTGCCATGGTACATTCATCCCAGATGATAATTTTACACTGTTTCAGCACTGTGGCTATGGACGATTGTTTTTTTATGTTGCACACTGCGTCAGGGTTATTTTGAATATTTAGTGGTAGCTTAAATACTGAATGAGCTGTTCTGCCTCCATCCAATAAAGTTGCCGCAATGCCCGATGATGCAACGGCCAATGTCATGCCATTATTGGATCGTATTTTGGCGAGAATTAGCGAAATAAGGAATGTCTTGCCAGTTCCACCTGGTGCATCTAAAAAGAAGAACCCACCTTGTCCTGCTGAAACTGCGAGCATAATGCGGTCGTAAATGGTTCTTTGTTCCTCATTCATTAGTGAGACATTGCGAGTAACAATCGCCGCCGTTTCTACAGTGTTGGACTGCATTTCACGATTTATTTCAGTGTTCATTAAATCAGTTGCACCTCGATTTGGCGAATTCATACCGAAATGACTGAGTGGTAAGTTGGCAATGATAATGCAAAGATCCTCAATAGCAATCAATGCTTCATTATTTATATCGTCGCTGAATGTTATCGCTAGATCGTTACACCGTGTACGATGTTGATGCAATATATCATCAGTCATTAAATCTTTGTGATTATCCCACAATATCTCTGCTCGGGCTGGAAAACATGTAGTCAACACTATAGCGAATAGTAGACGAATTTGTATTGCTGTACAGTTCAATGCTGCTTCAGCAAGCATACATTCCCACTGATTGTCATCTTCTAGCAAGCCGAGTGCAAGGCATGCATCTTTATACGTTGTATACTGTTGCCCATTCACTTTACGTATATCTTGAAATGACAATGGGCCAGTAACATTAACCAACAATAGTCGAAGATAAAAGCACTCAGTCTGTCTTGGATTCACTGTAAATACTCGCCCCAAGGCGTTTGATTTGAATAAATTGGGGCATGCATCAACTGGTGAGCCTTTCTTGCGGGGTATCCATTGTTTTGTTTGAGCCCATGTGAAATAGCGTGGTACTTGTGAATAGAGTAAAGTACGTACAAAGGCACCAAAATCATCCGCACGATTACACAATTCAAAAAATTCAGTAATTGTAGTTTTTGGTGGATTTATAGCACGATCAATCGCTGTCTCGTTCGTGAAATATATACGCTGACCATTTTCAAGATAAACGGCTAACTGAACAACTGCTGGATCCCGGTCATGAATTGGAAAACCAAAGATACGCCAAACAGCTTCATTGGAGCTGATGTACCGACCTATTTGATAGAGCGTTATTTCATCGTTTTTATTTACTGGAGGAGCATTCACATTGGTATTTTCCACTCTAAACACCGCCATGTCACTGCCTTTATGGACATACTTGCAAATGTATTTGATGCTCTTCACAGAACTGCAGAACTCAACATTAATATGAGCATTGTATGTTTTGCTCAGCAGGGGCGAATATGGCACGACCTAACGATTGTCAATATCAATGTCTGTGTTGCTGATGTTTTTAATAAATGATTGTCCGCCATTATCTGGATTCCTTCGACGATATATTGGATATCCGTCGACATTTGTGATTGTATCGTGAGTGAAATCTTTAGGGAAATTTTTTGTACATTTTCCATCTGACATGCAAGGCGATGAACGATTAAAAGTACCGCATGGGCCATGAATCATGTTTGCTGTAACAATATCAAACAGCAATTGATCAGTAGACGGATCGGGAATTTCTGCAGAAATTATATTATCTATTTCTTCAGGAGGGATTTTGTCGATTAACCAAACCAAAATGTGGGCATGAGGTAATCCTCGCTTTTGCCACTCAACCGAATACAGCCAACAACGTGTGGGACCGAATACATGTGATTTAGTAATAAAATTTATTAATGACTTCAGCTTTTGTCTATACACACGTGCTGTAATGTCATGACGATGTATTGCATTTTGGCCAGGCAACAGCAAAGATATAATCTCTGGCCATTTTGGATTACATGTGAACGTGATAAATAAACACGGTCGCCCATATTCGCGCACGAAAGTCAGAGCATCCTGTATATACTCTTGCATATGACGTGGACTGCCTACGTACGATGATGGTAGAATGACAGAGTTACCAATTTCGGCGGCGTCCGCGTTGTTGACAATAGCGTCTCGCAAGTGAATGTACTCTTCCACACGTAGCTTGAGTTGATTATATCGTAATATCGTAGTCGTTCGCCTTCTATCTTCGCGTACATGTCGACCATGAATTGTTGACAAAGCTCTCGAAATCGTAGAATGACGTTATCCAGCCCGCGTCTAATCATCAATCTATACGCATAATAATCCTTCAAGCTAACTTTCTTGTTTGTTTCGGCTCCTGTAATAATATATTCATAAATATTAATTTAAGTTAATTGCGTTTAATAATTTAATTGTTTTGTTAAAAGTGTGTAACGTCAAGTCGACCGGCTTTGGAGCCTGACTATAAAATGCTATCAGGGCCACTGATACTAATTTATGAGCGAAAACTCCTACCTATCGACCCTTTATTTAAATGAATTTTAAATTTTAAGATGAATTTTCGGTCCTAGCATACGCCAATAGACCGGGGATCTGAGAGGACATGTAGATTGAAAATATAATCGCAGATTCATTTATTTAATTTTTATATTTTTACTCCAAAAATGTCTTTACAAAATTCCAAAACCAATTTATATAGAGAATAGAACATTTTAATTAAATTCACTTACTCATTTTTACGGATAGAGTGAGTACCTTTCGCCAACTGAAAAGTTAAAGAAAATTTGTCCTCCACTATGAAAACTTAAACTTTTGAAAAATCACTCCTGTGACAGCTGTCTGAACTCTCCAAATTAGACTGTCTCTTTACTTTTTGACTAACTACTTCTTCAGTTGAGTTCAACTTTTTCGAGGGCAAAAGGTTCCACTTTACTTTTGAGCGGGGGAAGCTGGGACCCAATGAAAATTTTCCGAATCCGAATTTCCCACCTACAAGCTAAGCATTTTCAGAGTGTCGGGAGGCACACATTCCCTCTATTCTGACAATGTCACAAATTTAGGACAATCCCCCCTTAGGGGACCATTCCCCTCTTATCTACCATCATTTTTATTTAAACAAATTACACTGGTTTATAAACTATATATATATATATATATATATATATATATATATATATATATATATATATATATATATATATATATATATATAGTTTAATGACAAATTTAGCTATAAATTATGGCTCTTTACTGTAAGATGGACGGTGGTGTTTATTACTCGGTAGGTCTTATTAGGTGACGGAATGGTAGTTACGGACAATGTCTCCGGATAGCTTAACTGGTAGAGCCTTTGGCGCGCAACCAAATGATCCGGGTTCGAGTTCCGGTCTGGGCTGTCTGAATTATTTTTCGGTTACCGAAAAATTCCTACTGAGTAAGGTCCCTCCCCCCTTTATCCTTTATTTCCCCAGTTCCCAAATTTGTCTTTAATGACAAATTTAGCTATAAATTATGGCAAATATATATATATATATATATATATATATATATATATATATATATATATATATATATATATAGATATATATATATATATATATATATATATATTGTTTTTGTTATTTTTAAATAACTGTCCCTTATCCTATAATTTTATTTTGCTTAAATTTTATTGTTAAATAATTTTCATTTTGTTTGTATTCCATTCTTTCTTATAAAATTCAAATTTTATTTTATTTCGCGATTTCTATTCATTGTTATCTTGGTCAAATTACACATTATTTTGTTTGCATTCTATGTTAGTTTAATTCCATGTTAATAATGATTATAATATCTCTTAGTTTAAATTTTTGTATTTTTAAATATCTTACATTTTACATAAAATAAAACTTTAAGTACTTCTAAAAATTATCAGAGATACAATCTTTATTACTCTGGTATATTTGGAATTCAAACAGATGACAAATTTTTTTTTTAATAATTTTTCCTAAGTAGGACACTGTGGAAGGTGAGAGATCCCACCAGATGCAGTGCATCCACGTAACAAAGTATTCAATTTTTATGGGTTTTTTTTAGAAATCTGTCCAAAAGGGTCATAAAATGGAAAACTAATGTTTCCGCTGCATGGGAAACTAGATAAAATCTTAAAATAGAACCTCTTAGATAGTACCCGGTTACATGTCGCCTATTTGGACCCGAATTGTTTATTAACCGTGTCGAAACGAGGCAATCGTACATAAAAAAAAACTAAACCTTGAGTAGTAAAGAATAAAAAAAAATATTAATAATAAAAAAAAAAGAAAAGAATGTACGCATTTCGGGCGGACATTACAAGTGTAATAATCAAATTCATAAAAAATGAAGTACCTGATACGGGATCTCGTTGTTTAATATTTATGCTATATCCGTCTTGTCCCTTCCAGAAGATTAGCGGATATTGGAGAGCGTCATATGAACGGTGTGCATCAGCAATGAACTGAAGATTATTATTTCTCCTACGAATCATAATTTCTCGTGCACCTGTACGATCGCCGACCATGATTCCAGCAACGTCGTCAGCAACAGGTGCATTGAATCTACGAATGTGTTCTCCAGCTGGTGTTTTATCAGGATTAATAACAATAGCGTGATTATCGCTTTCTAATTTGTGCATGTGGAATTTGAATATTTTCATCAATTCATTATGCTCATTCAATAGAGCATTCAGCTCGCTGATAATGCGACTAGCAAAGAATGAATCAAGGTTATTGTAGCCACAACGTGCATCCACCCGATTGGCTAGTAGATTTGTAAAAATTTATGTGGTTCGTTTGGCATTGGCAGCAATGAGCCTATTTTATGATAAACTTGGCCTCTGATTTTAAATGTAGAATTGTATTGTTGACCATTTGCATTAGTATTTTGAACTATTTCTGTTGCTCCGAACGATGTCATTTGAAAGCATAAGTTGAATGTTCGAATGGACTTCAGGAACACGTTAAAATCTGGATCTGTGCCGATAAGCGAACCGTTCAATGGTTCCGGTGGTGTTTCAATTACAGGTAGTTGTACCTTCCCTGACGCGCAACACATCCCGGCTGGTTCATTTTTGAATTTCAAAGCATGACAATACGGGCATTCTTTGTCTATAGCACCAATTGCTACTTTTGAATGAGCATAATATTCAATATCGGGCTCATACTGGAATGCTAGACGCAGAAATGATGTAGCTACAAATGCTCGATGTGTCTGTTGGCGTTGTTGGTCATTCGCTCTGCGTCTATTGACAGTAAAACGGTGTGATTGTCGTTGTTCTAATCTCATGACTTCATTGCGTTCAGCTCGTGTATCGTCTGATTGTTCTTGACACAATTGCGCCATTCTCACACGCGCTCCAGTATTTTTTTCCTGAACTTGTTCTTCGGTTCTTTGGGCTCTTCTATTTCGAATGCTTCTAGATTTATTTGTATCACGGCTCAAATTGGCCACTTTGCGTTTTGTTGGCATTATTCACTGTACAATATAAAACACACATGAATAGAACTGATTGAATTATTTAATTATTATGATTAATTATTATATTAATCATTTATTTTATCTTTGATTACATTAAATATACATGTAAAAATTAGATAGTTTCACGAAAGTTAGAGTGTTTCACGAAAGTTAGAGAGTTTCACGAAAGTTAGCTAGAAAAATTTTATGTTTCTTAATTATATCGAAAATACATATTGTTAGAAATAGTGAAAAAAAAAATTCTGTCGAAGTTAGAGCTCTTATAAGTAAACACAAAAAAAAATTTCCCAATTGTAATAAAAATCTAACTTTCACCGAATTCGTTTTTCACCATTCCCAACAATATTTTCGTTATAAATAAGAAAGAATAATTTTTGATTTTATAATAAACGTAAAAAATAATTTATACTTACAACTTAATAGCCGTTGTTTGCGGGAACTCGTGACACGTGTTGAGTATTTTAGAGGTTATGTAAGTCACTTAATTAACTGATCGTGCGATTTACACTAAAATTAATAATTTTATTAGTTATTAATAATTAATTATATTCAAGAATATCAGTTATTAATAAATGAATAATAAAGTTACTCGAGAATATATTTGATCCACAGATTCGGTAGAATCTGGCGCCAAGTTCCGTTCAAATCCGTTGTAAACGGAGCGCCAGACTACCGACTGTGTTTACTGTAAGCAGAACGGTATTTCGAGGTTGCAAAATTTTATTTAATTATATGGTTCTCCTTTTTCCAAAATAATATATTATAAAAGTAATTTATACTTTATTTTACTGATATTAATTAATTATAATCAATTATAACACTTAATTCACTTAAAATTATTAAATTTTATCAGCACAAACTATAGTAAGCCCAGAAATTTCGATCCTGACTTTTTTTCGATGGGGAATATCAGCGCCACAGACTAGATAAAATAAAAATGTGTAGTAATCCTTCCTATAGACACGCAACTACAGTAAAAAGTGATTCATAGCTTGCATCTATGGCCGCCAGGGTGCACTGGAATTACATCTACATAAACTGTAGCTTTAAGGGGATAGTTTGCAGTAAAAATGCAGGCAACACGAGATTTAAGTTGTTATCAATTGTAAATTTTCATTATAATTACAAAAATACTAAAATCCGAACAAAAACAGTTTCACTGTAAAAAGTCGCACCAAGTCCACGTTCATAAGACTATTAGGAAAAAAATTTTTTTTTCTTTACAAAAGATACAAAATAAAAAAATTAAAAATCCGAGTAACCGATATGATTGTTTATGATTTTCGGAAATTAAAAAATTTTTTGTAAATTTAAAAATTAAAAAAATTTTAGAACGTACTTGGTGTGCGTCATTGTGTATTTCAATTTTTTTAAAGTCCTAGTAAATAGATTTTACGAATTTCATTAAAAGTAAAATATTTTGCAACCGCGCACACTAAATACGTTCTAAAATTTTTTTTTAATTTTTAAATTTACAAAAAAATTTTTTTTAATTTTCGAAAATCATAAACAATCATATCGGTTACTCGGATTTTTTAATTTTTTTATTTTGTATCTTTTTGTAAAGAAAAAAAAAATTTTTTTTCCTAATAGTCTTATGAACGTGGACTTGGTGCGACTTTTTTACAGTGAAACTGTTTTTGTTCGGATATGAGAGTTACACTGAGATAGTAAAAATGTTTAACTACTACGCTTGAAGCATAAACACTAATAATAGCCGAAAACTGTAGAGGTAACATCCCTACTTCGTGCTGTTTACAGAGTGAGAAGTGACACCGGTAGACACATGGAGGGGATAACTTACCAAGTGATAATAATTGATGTTATCGAGCGGGATAGAAAATGATAAAATTATGAAAATGACTATTAAAAAGCAAGGGTTGGTGATAAAAAATTAGGAAAACGGTTGACCCTAAAGGCCATCCCTGCAACTTCCCGCTAATTCCATACTTAGGAGCTTAAAATTGCACCAATGACGTTTTTGAGCTCTTCGAGCTCAAAAATACAATTTATGGGTTATTTTGAGCTCTCCGAGCTCAAAGAAATTGCTTTCCTATGCTTTAAAGCTCTTCGAGCTCAAAAGTCTGATAGAGATTTGATAAGACACGATTTTTTGAATTTTTAAACCGTAATAACTTTTGAATGAATAAACCGATTTTTACGCGGTCAGAAGAATTCGACGGAGTTTTTCAAGCCTCACAAAGAATCT
The DNA here is from genome assembly GCF_020080835.1 of Cotesia glomerata. Classification (NCBI taxonomy): domain Eukaryota; kingdom Metazoa; phylum Arthropoda; class Insecta; order Hymenoptera; family Braconidae; genus Cotesia; species Cotesia glomerata. The sequence goes on from NC_058162.1 coordinate 16,183,479, forward strand.
CAAATTTTGAATTGATCGCGCTAGAAATTTCGGAGTTATTCCGAAAAAACACTTTTTTCGGTTTTCTTTCGTTCACGATATCTCTCGAACGAATCAACCGATTTCGACCGGACTGGTGGCGATCGACGTGGTTTTTTGAGGTTAAGAGCTGATTAGTTTTTGCAATTGAACTTTCAAGCCGTTTAAAAGTTATTCCAAAAAAACCACATTTGAGAAAAATTTTTTTTTTAGTTTTTTGAAGATTTCTCAAAATCTATTGATCTGAATCAGTCCAAATAGTTTTCAAAATCTAAGTTTGGTCAAGCCCTTTCGAATGGCACCAACCGCGATGAAATCGGTCAAGCCATTCAAAAGTTATAAGCGGTTCACATACTTTCACACACACACACACACACACACACACACACACACACACACACACACACACACACATACATACATACAGACACCGTGACAACCTCGCAAGGATAGTCAGGGAAGCTTCCTGTGACCTTAAAACGTTGAGATCTGATGAAAACTCGATTTTTGCAAAACGGGGTGAAAACAATAACATCCAGCTTTTTGAAAATCTTCGATTTTCTTAGCGGGAAGTTAAAATAGCTGTTTTATGCTTTTGAGCTCTTCGAGCTCAAAAGTCTTATCAAAGTTCGATGAAACACAATTTTTATAATTTTCAAACTGTTATAATTTTCGAATGAATCAACCGATTTTCACGTGGTTGGCGACAATCGATGTACTTTTTTGAGCTCTATAAAAAAATAGCTGTTTTAAGCTTTTGAGCTCTTCGAGCTCAAAAGTCTTATCAAAGTTCGATGAAACACAATTTTTATAATTTTCAAACTGTTATAATTTTCGAATGAATCAACCGATTTTCACGTGGTTGGCGACAATCGATGTACTTTTTTGAACTCTATAAAAAAAATAGCTGTTTTAAGCTTTTGAGCTCTTCGAGCTCAAAAGTCTTATCAATATTTGATAAAACACGATTTTTTCAATTTTCAAACTGCTATAACTTTTTAATGAATGAACCAATTTTCACGCGGTTGGCGGCAATCGACGCAGTTTTTGAAGCTCCGTGAAAAATTTTCAACTTGAAATCGATCGAGCCATGAATTTTGAAGTTATTACAAAAAAACACTTTTTTCGATTTTTTTCGACAACGATATCTCACGAACGCATCAACCGATTCTAACGTTTTTGGTGGCGATCGATGGGGGTTTTCAAGGTTAAGAGCTGATTAGATTTTGAGACCGATCGGTTCAGCCAATTCGGAGATATTTAAAAAAAATTAAAAAAAAACAACTTTTTTTTTCACTTTTTTTGGATTTTCTCGAAATCTACCGGTCTGAATCGGTTCAAATTTTTAGGAAATCTAAGTTTAGTGAAGCCCTTTCGAATGCCACCAACCGCGATGAAATCGGTCAAGTCGTTCAAAAGTTACAAGAGGTTTACATACACATACACACACACATCCACACACACACACACACACACACACACACACACACACACACACACACACACACACACACACACACACACACACACACACACACACACACACACACACACACACACACACACACACACACACACACACACACACACACACATACATACAGACGTACGGACATCATCGTAAAAATAGTCAGGGAAGCTTCCTGTGACCTTCAAACGTCGAGATTTGATGAAAACTCGATTTTTGTAAAACGGGGTGAAAACAATAACTTCCCGATTTTTGAAAATCTGAGATTTTTAGCGGGAAGTTAAAAAGTGCAAATTTAGAGTTGTATGTATTTTTTGATGCCACATAATAAAAAAATAAAAAAAAAAAAATTTTATCAAAAAAATAAAAAAAAAATTTTTAGGGTGAATACCCCTTATCACTTAGAGTTTAGAAAAATAGATAGTAGCCGATTTTCAGGCTTACTGAATATGTATAAAAAATTTCATAAGAATTGGTCAAGCCGTTTCGGAGGAGTATGGGAACGAACATTAAGACACGAGAATTTTATATATTAGATATATATATATATATATATATATATATATATATATATATAACATATATAACATATATAACATATATAAATATATGAAAAATTGATGTCGGTACTCAAATGAAAGATCTTGATGAGTGTAACATCGAAGTGAGCTTATATCCTTAAAAATGTCAATAATTCACAAGATACAAGGTAGTTTCTTAATTATGTTAAATTGTACTGCATTTTCTTAACTATTGACGTTTTTAAAGATATAAGCTCATTCTGATGTTACACTCATCGAGACCTTTCATTTGAGTATCCACATCAATTTTTCATATATTTATATATATATATATATATATATATATATATATATATATATATATATATATATATATATATATATATATATTATATATATGTATATTATACATAGATATTACGTATTTAAGATATTACGGTTTAAGATATTACGTATTTAAAAAGCTCAATCTGAAAACTCAACCTGTGATTTCAATCAATGTAAACTAATATTACCAATTCATTACTAAATAACATATCTGTATTTTTTCTTGTACGTAGGTTTAAAATCTCTGAGTGCAATAAAAAAAATTAATTATATTTTTCATTATTATCTATTTAAAACTAATTAACAGCTTAACAATAAAATTTATAATAATTTTTAAGACGTTAACAAAAATTACACTTTGAATAAACCATGAAATATAAATGTTCGATGATTAGGAAATCACATCGAGATACTTTAATGAATATACGATTATTCGCAATGATCACAAACATATTCGTCAGAATAATCTTTGCCAATTCCTGCGCAAGAATCATAAGACCATTTATCACAATTTTTACATTGAATCCATGACTCTGAGGACTCTGAGGAAAGTCCATTGCAATACAGACAATGGCAATCTTCATTTTTATATTTAAAATTTTTTTTTTTTCAAATATTTTGGTTTTGATTTTATTTTTTTTTTTTTTGCTTAATTGAGGTCTTTTTTTTGCTTCATGTTGATTTTTTTTTTCTGTGAGTTCTTGGCGATACTCAAGACTCGTAAGAATCGTGGTTTTCCCTCGACAACGTTTTCTGGGAGGAGAATCTCTAGATTTTGATGGTAATAGATTTAGTAAAAAAAAATTTATTTTATATGATTTTTTGGGGAGGGGGCCGTCGTGCCCCAGAAAAAAAAAAATTTTTTTTTTTTCGATTTTTTGCAAAATTTCGACTGATTCGTTCGAAGTAGATGGAAAATAAATGAATTTGATGGTTAAAAGCCACAAAAAGGAAAAATCGGCTTAAGGGAGCCGTCGTGCCCCAAGCTCCCCTACTCAGTCACTTAATAAGACCCACCGAATAATAAACACCATTGTTCATCTTACGGTAGAAAGCATTATATCTTTAATTATATCAGAACTAGCCGTTTCTCGCCCGCATCGCTGGGTGAATTGAAACAGGAAATAAATTAAATTTTATGTTTCATTTTTATTTATTTTTTTTTTTTTTTTCATATTTTTATTATTCTCCTATATTTTTTATTTTTGTATGAACAAAAATATGCCCCGCGGATAGAACTGTAAGTATCTATATTGTTTAGACTTGCACAAATTCCAAATTCCATCGAATTAGCCTGTATCTTTCATCGATGTGATTTTTCTAGCTAATATTCATTGTAACTTTCAATGTGCAATGATTATAATATTTCCGTGGCTTTCTTCCAAAAATTAATAATAATTGACACAAAGAAAAAAATTGGAAATGAGCATTGAAAGTTTTAGTTAAAGTCATTGCAAGTCTCATATGTGAAGTTGAAATCTGTTTAGGTTCAAGTGCGACGAATTTTCTGTTAACTTAACTGAAATTTTCTCTGTGACATCAATTTTTTATAGAAAATTAATTGTTCATGTTTTTTATAAATTCTATTGAAATAAGTAACAAAATTTCTTTTCCACATCTCAAGTGCTTGGAAAATGCATTCATTTTAATCTGTTACATTTCCGCGATCTCGCAATAAAATAATTCATCGGTTATGTGATTTGCAAAAGTAAGATGAATGTAAAATTTTTAGTCCGTTGATTGGATAGCTATATGTAAAGTTAAGTTTTGGAAACCTCTCAATGACTTTTTCTCCGCTGCCAAAGAGACGATCGTTGTAAGGAAATACACGAATATCCCCACCGACACGAAGATTCTCACCAAATTTGGAGTCTGTAGAAGTTACAGGTTGGAAATTAAAATTTTAGATTTTAGACCTACCCCCGCAATTCCTGTTGGAAGTAAAGTTTATTGAAATCCATTTTGAGATGATCTTTACACACGGAGAGAAATGGATGGTGGATACCACTATACCAGTATGGGCGAGAACGCCATACAGTATGGTATCGAAGATTTTTGTCTATTATTCAATTGTACACATAGATGATTCGACCATTGCGGGAATGGTAACATTGGCGATAGTTATCGCGGACACCGCAATGCTAGTATAGCCGTCAGGCCCATACTGGCTTGCCGTATGTACAATCTTTTTGGCAGGTAGACCTAGCCAATATTGTAATATTAGCTACAACACCATTGGAGTAACAACAATGTTTATTTAATTATTATTAATTAAATAAACATATATTAAATAAACATTATTAATTAAATAAACAATTATTAATTAGGACGTAGGTTATGTCCGAAATATATTATATAAATGAAAAATGATATTAATTATTTCATGACATTTTTTTTTTATTTTTACTCTAATATGACAATTCATAGTTTTAGTGAAGAAAAATAACAACAAAAATTAATTAAAAAATTGGCTTTTACCTTATTTACACTGATAGAAGGATTTATTAACTATTATTAATTTATTAATTTATTTTAAGACAATTATTTAATTTATAATTAAATTTTTATAAATATTTTTTAACATTCAATAAATATTTATTTGGGCGGAAAGTACTCTTATTTATAATTAATAAGTATTTATTAATAGTTAACAAATATTTATTAACAGTTAATAAATATTTTTTTGAGTAAATTTGTTTTGCTTGCAATGTCATATGATATGAAGATTGCTTATAAACAAAAATCATCTTTAAAAATTATTTGCATTAATTACATTACCTTATATTAACGTTTATCATAAAATACCAAATTCTATCACATCTCATTATTATCTTTAAAATTTTTAAATATTGAAAACGTTAATTTATTTAGTGAATTGAATTATTATCATGTATTACAGCTATAGAATTATAAAAAGTGTCAAAAGAAAATTGCTATTTTTGCTGTTTATTTTAAATAAATATTTGTTTACTGTTAACAAATATTTATCAACATTCAATAAATCATATTTAATAAACAATTTATTAACTTTTAATGAATATTTATTAAATTCTATGATGTTAAAAAATCATTTATCAACAGTTAATACAGCTTATTAATTTAAATAAAAACAAATCCTTCTATCAGTGCAGTTTTGGTGGTAACACAATTGTTTAATTGCTTAACACGCCAAAAATTATAGTGAGAACCGCTAGTACCATTGCGTCATCAGCAATGTAGTATGGGTCTCAGGACCATACTGTCTTTCCTAGCCTGCTATGCATACGGGTAAAAAATACAATAGTGCCATTACTTCACTCTATAGTAAATACTGCTATACTTATGGGACTCGTTACAATACTGAATTGAAATATTACACATACTATTTTAGTATCGGTCTGGAGACCATACTAACATTGTGTTAGACGCCATCCATTTCTCTCCGTGCATGAATAATAAAATATTCCTACCATATTTAGAATTTTTAGAAGCTATATTTCGAAATTGAAATTTTTTATTGTTAACACCCACCCCCGTGAACCTTATTGGAGGTAATTTATTGTAAAATCGACTTTAAGATCATTTTTATATTACATATAGAAGACTCTCACTAAATTTGGAGTCTATAGGAGCTATGGCTTGGAAATTGAAAATTTTCATTGTTAATGTCCCCGCAATCTTCTTTGGGGTGGGATATCGTAAAATTTGTTCATAAATCATTTTTACATCACTTATAGAAAATTCCTACAAAATTTGGAGCCTGTAGGAGCTTTAGCTGAGTAATTAAAAATTTTAATTGTTAATACCCACCCCACAACTCCCTGTGGGGTGAGCTATCGTAAAATTCGTTCCTATATTATTTCTACATCTCTTACAGAAAATTCCTACCCAGTTTGGAGTCTATTGGAGCTATAGTTTAAAAATGGGAATTTTTTATTGTTAACGCCCCCGCAATCCTCTTTAGGGTAGGATATCGTAAAATTCGTTCATAAATTATTTTTACATCACATACAGAAATTTCCTATAAAATTTGGAATCTGTAGGAGCTATAGCTTAAAAACTGCAAATTTTCATTGTTAATACCCACCCGCGCAACCCTCTGTGGGGTGGGATATCATAAAATTCGTTCATAAATTATTTTTACATTACTTATAAAAAATTCCTACCAAATTTGGAGTCTGTAGGAGCTATAGCTTGAAAATTAAAAATTTTCATTGTTAATACCCACCCCCGCAACCCTCTGTGGGGCATAATATCGTAAAGTTCGTTCATAGATTATTTCTAGATCTCTTACAGAAGATTCTTACTAAATTTGGAGTCGATAGGAGCTATAGTTTAAAAATGAGAATTTTTGATTGTTGACGCCCCCGCAACCCCCTTTGTGGGTGGAATTTCGTTAAATCCGTTCTTAGCTGACTTCTACTCGGTAAAAAGAATATTCCTACGAAATTTCAAGTTTCTAGGTCTTATGGTTCCAGAGATATCGTGATGAGTGACTATATACGTAGAAATCTCATATATACAGATGTGGGTGAGTGCATGGATGGATGCGTAGGAGTGCATGGATGGATGCGTGACAGTGCGTGGGTGGATGTGTGGGAGTGCGTAGGTGGATGCGTGGGAGTGGGAGGATGGATGCGTGAGATGGTGTAGATGGAGAAGCATTGAAAGCGTAGAGTTGATGTTATACATTTTTCCGACTTCTTTATAAGCTAGAAAAAAAAAGAATGACGAAAAAACGATCGTCTTTTGTTTTATTGACGGAAACAAAAAATAAATGACCTCACACATAAATTAATTAAAAATATAGGAATTTTCTATTGTTAACTCCCCCGCAAGACCCCTTGTGGGTGGAATTTCGTAAAATCCGTTCTTAGCTGACCTCTACTCGACAAAAAAAATATTCCTACCAAATTTCAAGTCGATCGACATAATAGTTTCTGAGATTTCGTGATGAGTGAGTTCAAAAATGGGATCTCCTATATATATATATATATATATATATATATATATATATATATATATATATATATATATATATATATATATATATATATATATGGGGCATTCCACGCCAAATCGACCACTTTTGAACCCGACCCCTTTAGATTTTGCTGAAACTTTTCCATCCTTTTCTACCCTTTGGGAAACATTTTTGAGAATTTTTTCAAATTTTTTTGTCCAACCTCAAAAAAGTTGTGAATTTTTCAAAAAAATAGCTTTTTTATTTTCGAATAGCCATAACTTTTTTAGAAATTAACTTTTGGGTACCTTTTTCTTTTAAAAAATTTTTGTTTTTGAATGAACTTTTCGAAAAAATATATGAAAAAAATTTAACATGATCAATTATATAAAATAATTGGTTTTTTTTAAGTACAATCGTCATTTTTTCGAAGTCCGCCATTTTCTTTTTTTTTTTTTTTCTCAAAAAAAACTTATTTAATTTCCAAAAAACTTATTTATTTCCAAAAACTTATTAAAAACAATTTATTTGACAACTATCCCCGCCTATCCCGAGCAGGGCCGATTTTTTTTTATATTTTTTTTATTTATTTAAAAAAAAATTTTGTTTAATTTTAAAAAATGAAAATTTTTTTTTCATAAATACTATTTATATAACAATAAAAATATTATTTAATGGTTCTGAGGTATTAAAATTTCTATTTATTATCTTAATCTTCGATTATAATGACTGAAATTCAAATTTCGGCGCGTCAATAGGATCGATAAACTAGGGTATAGCAATCACAGACTTACCTATAGCCAGTTTAGTAGATACACGTGATTATGTTTCGATTCAAAAATCTATAGTGTTCCTCTATATTGAAATCTAGAACATAACCTATAAATCTTTTTTGCGTTTTAGTGTCGAATAAAAAATTGTTGTCATTACATTTGATAAATAAAAAAATTTCTCAAGTTTATGAACATGTTCCTGATTCACTCTTTGTGGAAGTGTTAATTATTTTGATTTTACTAATCTCCATTTAGTGGAATAATTTCATTGAAACATCATGGCATCAATGAAGCAATTTGATCGATGTTGTAATCCTTTTGAGCTGGAGTCTCATTGTAAAAAAATTGGTTTGCGTCCAGCGACTGACATTATGAAAGAAATGTTCAGATTGAGTAATTATTATTTATTATGCAGTTCATGTCGAAAAGAAGCTTATAAGGTAGTTAAACAACAAACAAATACTCGTGATGATCCTAATGTTGATTCAAGTGATCACGAAGGCAACTCTAGTGACAGTAATGAAAACGATGATCATTTTGATAGCGATAGTAATACAACTGCCACAGATCTACCATTATCATTATCATTCCGTAAGGTTTTTAAATTATTTATACGTTTTTTAATTCAATACATTTTGAGTTATTACATGTTTTTATTATTTTTTAAGGTTCTATGTCATTTGATAACGAACCAAAAAATTCACAACCAAGCTCGGCATCTCAAGTTAGCGCTGCAACTCAGTTACCTGTAATAAATCATGCATTACAGCTGTTAAATCAATCACCAATCCCATCAAGGAAATTAAATAACAATCAATTTTTAAACAACAAAGTAAATCAGATATCTGACAGCTTGAAAAAGGTTTTACTTTCTTCAACTGATGAAGACCCGGTCGATGATGATGGTGAAAATTTTCGCGCTTTAATAAAATTACTACAAGACAAATTTAACGATAAAGAAACGGAAAAATCATTGAAAATACAGATTTTAACATTATTACCTGAACAATGGAGTGAAAGACGTATTTCTGAAACTATGAATACATCAAGACATATGTCAAGGGTAGCAAAAGCGTTGGTTGAAGAAAAAGGTCTACTTTCAGTACCTGAATCAAAATTAGGTATATATAGCATTAAATTGATGTCTTAAACACAACTGAAGACTCACTTACTCAACATCTTTTTTTATAGGGAGAAAAATTGCAGATCAAGTGAAATTGAAAGTTGAAAATTTTTATAATGATGATGAGTACAGTGCTCCGATGCCAGGTATGAAAGATTTTGTTTCAGTTCGAAATGATGATGGTAATCGAGTACCCGTCCAAAAAAGACTTGTCCTGTCTAACTTAAAAGAATTATACCAATGTTTTCGGGAAATAAACGCTGCAGAGAAAATTGGATTTTCGAGATTTGCTTCTCTGCGACCTAAACATTGTGTGTTAGCAGGGGCAAGTGGAACACATACCATCCGTGTCTGTACGATCCATCAAAACGTTAAGTTAATAATGCTTGGTAATTATCAAATTCATTAACAGTTATAAATGTGTGAAATTTTATTTAACTAAATCACAAATGTTTCAGGTGCGAATATTCATTCTCTAACAAGAAATACAGATACATCCATTACACACTATAGTGATTGTTTGAGTTTGATTGTATGTAAATCTCCATCGTTTCTATGTTATTTGGGTAGATGTGAAAACTGTCTAGGGGTAGATGAGTTGAGTAACCTTTTACTGGCATGTTTTGAAAATCACGAAATTGAGAATATTACATATAAGTATTGGATATCCAAACCGAGAAGCAGTTTAGAAACTATTATTAAGCCTATAGAAGAATTTGTTGAAGATTTTTGTACTGAATCGAAAACTCTTCTACCTTACTCATTTATTGCTAAAGAACAAGCAAAATTTTCAAAACATTGAGAGAAACATTAGAACCAAATGAATTTATCATTATTTGTGATTTTGCAGAAAATTACGCGTTCGTAGTGCAAAACGCGGCATCTGGTTTTCACTGGAACAATAATCAAGCAACAATTTTCCCAGTAGTGATTTATTATAAAGTAAATGGCGAACTTGAACACAAAAGTTTAGTAATTATTTCAGATTGTAATAATCATGATGCCGTTGCCGTACATGTTTTTATCAAATTAATAACTGACTATGTGAAAAGTCTTCCTGAACGTTGTAACAAAATTTATTATTTTTCTGACGGGGCTCCTCAACAATTTAAAAACTTCAAAAACTTCGTAAATTTATATTATCACGAAGAGGATTTCGACATTCCTGCTGAATGGCATTTTTTTGCGACAGCCCATGGCAAAGGTCCATGTGATGGTATTGGTGGTACCATTAAACGATATGCAGCAAGAGCAAGTCTCCAACTTGCGGCTGACAAACAAATAACAACGCCTGAAGAACTCTTTGAATGGACTTCAGATCCGGACAAGTTGCCAAACATCATAACTAAGTTTTCCCCAGAAGAGGATTATAAAACAGCAGTAAATGATTTAAATGAAAGATTTTTAAAAACGAAACCAATCACAGGAACTCAACAATTACACTGTATAATTCCAGACAAAAATGGTTGTTTGTATATTAAAAACTTTTCAAATTCCAACGAGCACAAAATTTGTAAAATATTTAAACGCCAGAGACGTAATTAATAAATTGTTGAATAATTTTTCAGTCATAGAAAATTTACTTTATTAATCATTAATCCTAGTCAAAAAAATTAGGAAAACGGTTGACCCTAAAGGCCATCCCTGCAACTTCCCGCTAATTCCGTTAATACCTGGCCGCTTTTTTGAGCTCTTCGAGCTCAAAAGTACAATCTGTGTGTTGTTTTAAGCTCTCCGAGCTCAAAAAGATACCTTTTCTATGCTTTTGAGCTCTTTGAGCTCAAAAGTCTGATAGAAGTTTCATGGAACACTATTTTTTGAATGTTCATACCGCAATAACTTTTGAATGAATGAACCGATTTTTACGCGGTTGGCGGCATTCTACGTAGTTTTTTAAGCCTTATAGATAATTTCTAAGTTTCAATTGGTCAAACTAGAAACTTCGGAGTAACTCTGAAAAAACACTTTTTTCGGTTTTCTTTCGTTCACGATATCTCTCGAACGAATCAACCGATTTTGACCAGCTTGGTGGCAATCGACGTGGTTTTATGATGTTAAGAGCTGATTAGTTTTTGGAATCGATCGGTAGAGCTGTTTGAAAGTTATTCCAAAAAATGTCGAAGTTATGTTGAAAAAATCCTTATTTCCAAATATTTCGTCGAGGATATCTCTCGAACTAATCAACCGATTTCCACGTTTTTGGCGGTAATCGACGTGGTTTTTTAACTTCTGAAATTATTCTATATCATCAAAAACGATCCGAGAAGAAATGACGAAGTTATGTGAAAAAAACACTTTTTTCGGTTTTTTTCGGTTTTCTTTCGTTCACGCTATCTCTCGAACGAATCAACCGATTTTGATCGGGTTGACGCCGATCGGCGTGGTTTTTCAAGCTTAAAGGCGGATTAGTTTTTGAAGTTGATCGATAGAGCCGTTTAAAAGATATTCCAAAAAAACTACTTTCAAAAATGATTTTTTTCTTATTTTTTTTAAGATTTTTCAAGATTTCTTAAAATCTATCGGTCCGAATCGGTTCAAATTCTCAGGAAATCTAAGTTCAGCGTAGCCCTTTCGAATGGCACCAACCGCGATGAAATCGGTTCAACCGTTCAAAAGTTATAAGCGAGTCACATAGTCACACACACACACACACACACACACATACATACATACAGACATAGTGACAACATCGCGGGGGTAGTCAGGGAAGCTTCCTGTGACCTTCAAACGTCGAGATCTGATGAAAACTCGATTTTTGCCAAACGGGGTAAAAACAATAACTTCCCGATTTTTGAAAATCTGAGATTTTTAGCGGGAAGTTAAAAATAGAAAATTAATATAATAAATAGAGATTATAATACCTCAGAATCATTAAATAATATTTTTCTTGTTATATAAATAGTATTTATGAAAAAAAAATTTTCATTTTTTCAAATTAAACAAAATTTTTTTTTAAATAAATAAAAAAAATATAAAAAAAAATCGGCCCTGCTCGGGATAGGCGGGGATAGTTGTCAAATAAATTGAAGTTTTTTTTGAGAAAAAAAAAAAAAAGAAAATGGCGGACTTCGAAAAAATGACGATTGTACTTAAAAAAACCGATTATTTTATATAATTGATCATGTTAAATTTTTTTCGTATATTTTTTCGAAAAGTTCATTCAAAAAAAAAAATTTTTTAAAAAAAAAAGGTACCCAAAAGTTAATTTCTAAAAAAGTTATGGCTATTTGAAAATAAAAAAGCTATTTTTTTGAAAAATTCACAACTTTTTTGAGGTTGGACAAAAAATTTTGAAAGAATTCTCAAAAATGTTTTCCAAAGGGTAGAAAAGGATGGAAAAGTTTCAGCAAAATCTAAAGGGGTCGGGTTCAAAAGATAAACATATAGATAAACACGGCAAAATTACAGTATATCTTCGGTATTTTTACCGTAGAAATACGATTTTATTATTGAAAAATTATAGTAATATTATAGTTAATACATAGATTTTTTACGGTAAAAGTTCTAGAGCTTTACGGTAATTTTATCGTATTATTTCTGAACTTTGCAGCAAAAGTACGGTAGAAATGCTGTATAACTATAGAAAAAAAACTAGCCAAAATAACCACAGCAATACCGTATTATTTCAGACCTATAACAGTAAATTTATGGTAAAAGCATTAATACCAAAAATTTATGGTATTTCAAAAACCGCGAGGGTTATATCGTTTTTGAGCTCTTCAAGCTCAAAAATATAATTTTCGTTTAGTTTTGAGCTCTCCGAGCTCAAAAGTCTGATAGACGTTTAATGAAACACTATTTTTTGAATTTTCAAACCGCAATAACTTTTGAATGAATGAACCGATTTTCACGCGGCATTCAACGCAGTTTTTCAAATTCTATAATAAATTTTCAATTGCAACTTGATCAGACCAGAGATTTCAGTGTAATTCGAAAAAAACACTTTTTTTTTTTTTTTTTTTTTTTATTTCTTTCGTCAAGGATAACTCACGAACGAATTAACCGATTTTGACCGGCTTGGTGGCGATCAACGTGGTTTTTCGATGTTAAGAGCTGATTAGTTTTTGGAATTGATCGGTCAAGCTGTTTAAAAATAATTGAAAAAAAACCACATTTGAAAAAAATTTTTTTCGCAGTTTGTTTAAGATTTTTCAGAATTTATCCTTCCGAATCGGTCCAACTTGTATTCAAAATCTAAGTTTAGTCGAACCCTTTCGAATAGCATCAACCGCGATCAAATCGGTCAAGCCGTTCAAAAGTTATGAGAGGTTTACATACATCTACACATACATACATACACACACTTGGGGCAGAGGAGAAACTGCTACCAGGCGCGTCTCCCCGTATCGGATGGGAGAACGCTCGCTGTACCTGGTACAGAGGGTAGGAGCCAAATAAAATACGTTCCCGTGGACAAAACGCCCCTTTAATGGGTTGGTCGCACTAACTGACCTAATAAGACGATCGTTCCCTGCTGTGACCCACTGGGAGTGACCGGAACCTCGTGTCGTAGTTTCCGACGATGCAGGCCACGGCTGATGTGAGCTTGCTCTGCCGAGGTGTAAGTTGCAGCAGTGAATCAGGAGCCAGCCACTTCGGGCCTTGATCAGGAAGTACGCAGTGAGTGTTAGAGATCGGAATCTTCACCGCTCCGAGCGAGTCTAGTCCGTCCGTGTATTTTGGGACTAGCTAAGTGTCGGCTAGGCCTCAGGGAACTGGGGTAGGAGTACTATCTCCGAGGGTACACCCGTTCCTAGTTATGACAACCCGCTCCACTCCGTACGATGCGCTGGTGAATTTAAAAGTATGAGTAAAATTCAGGAAAACAACAATAGTGAAAACGGGCCTCATGCCCAACAAGCAGCGATTGAAGCAAGCGCTGAAATGAAGCGGTCGCAAGCGTTGGAACGCCTTGAAAAGCTGACCAGTGAGCTAAATGACTTCATCCAATCTAAGGTCAATATCCACAAGGAGATTAAGACCAAGACGACCAGCGTAGCCATTGCCCTCCAGAGATTCAAGAAACTTGATAAAGAATGGCGTTTAACAGTACGACGCACTTCTCGCACTACACCGGAGAGAAGCATTCAAGCAACTGTCGTGAATGAAGAAGCAATGGACACTGGAGCTGAAGGTGACAGTGAATCAGTCGCGGAAGACAGAAGCAGAATTAGCAGCAAGTCAACTAAGAGAAAAGATCGATCTTCTCCCGACCCAACGATCTGCCAAGTTGTGAAGAAAAAGGACCTGAAACCAAGCCCTCCGAAAAACACGGCAGTGCAGAACGTCGGAATAAAAGAGGTGACTGAATGGCAGAAGGTCCAATCCAAGAAGGAGAAGAAGGAGCAAGCAAGAGAGCGTTTACCAAAACAACCGGTGAACAAATCTCGGCCGGAGCCTAAGCGGGAAAAACCGCGAAAATTCACCAAACCAGATGCCTTAATTATTCGACCCGTTGAGAAGGCAAGATATGCCAAGATACTGCATCGGATTAAAAAAGATGTCCAACCAGATCAGACTCGTGACGTCGTTGACAAGGTTCAAAAGACGAATGATGGGAATATGCTCATCACGCTCTCCAGAAAGACCGCAGACAAAGGACAAGCTTTGCTGAAGACCATCAAGAGCATCCTTAAAGAAGAAGCGCAAGTCATGTGTGAAGGCCCAGAGGAACAGCTTGAAATCCGGGACATTGACGACGATTCAACTAAAGACGATGTCCAGAAGGCCTTACAAGAGGCAGCTGGAAATGACTACGAAATACCTGAAGATGTCATTAAAATTCGTCCGGCCTACAGAGGTACTCAAACTGCTTCGGTACGATTGCCAGCAGCAATAGTGCAGAAGATACTCGGAAAGACAGGCAAAATAAGGATTGGCTGGGTAAATTGCCGTGTCAGAGCAGTTAAGACACCACTACGATGCTATAAGTGCTGGCACTTTGGGCACACTACTGCCCAATGTAAAAGCGAAGTCGACCGATCTGGGCTTTGCATCAAATGTGGGCAAACAGGTCATCAAGCTGCTCAATGCCCAAATAAAGTGAAATGTGCGGTATGTGCGGAAAAACCTGGCTCTCAGGACACTGCTCACCGGTCTGGTTCTGGCCGATGCCTAGTCTTCCAAGAAGCACTCCAGAAGCTGACAAATAAACGAACATGAGGATACTGCAGCTTAACATCAATCACTGCGAAGCTGCGCATGACCTGATTATGCAGACAGTATGGGAATTAAAACTCGACGTTGTGCTTTTATCGGAGCCATATAAACATTTAGCTGGACAACCTTGGGAGATGGATATCACCACGAAAGCTGTGATCTGGGCTTGTGGTAAGCTCCCTTTCCAAAGTGTAGCTACCAATGGCAGTGCTAGCTTTGTAGCAGCATCAGTAGATGACATCCGTTTTTACAGCTGCTACGCACCACCTAGCCTCTTAATTGCTGAGTTTACTGACTTCTTGGATCGACTGACCGAAGACGCGAAGCAACATCATCCAGTGACGATAGCCGGGGACTTTAACGCCTGGGCAGTGGACTGGGGCAGTAAGCAGACTAATGCACGAGGAAGAGAGCTGCTAGAAGCTCTTTCTACACTAGATGTAGTCTTGCTCAACAGTGGTGACACGCCGACCTACACCAAAGGTGACACAAGCTCGATTGTAGACGTCACTTTTGTCAGTACCAGCCTTGCTAAAGGTAACACTAACTGGAAGGTACTGGACATCTACACTGCCAGTGACCATCATGCGATACTCTGGGAAACGTCAAACGACCAGAACCTCAGGGGGCCTATCAAGCAATTTAACACCGTCGGTTGAAGGTGAAATCTCTTGACCCAGAAGTATTGCTAACAGCCCTCGATAGTGATCCGATAGAGACTGGATGTGCAGAAGAACATACTAAGGCCCTGATGATGCGAGTAACACAAGCTTGTGATGCCAGTATGCCTCGCAAACGTGTTAGGAGTTCAAGACCTGCGGTACACTGGTGGAATGATCATATCAGCAACCTTCGTAAAGAGTGTCATCGAAAGAGAAGAATATCACAGCGTGGCTATCAACGACCTAACTCTGCAGTGCTGATCGCAGAGTACAAAAAAGCTCGTCGTGACCTTAATAAGGCCATAAAAGAGAGCAAAGGAAGATGCTGGAAAGAGCTCATATACGAGGTCGATAAAGACGTGTGGGGTCGGCCGTATAAGGTGGTCATGACGCACCTGAAGAAACAACAAATGCCGTCACCTACGTGTCCCCAACTCCTTCAGAAAATCGTCACTGCGCTGTTTCCACAGCAACACAGTCTCAATTATCAGTCAACGCAAGATGAACTGGACGACATTCCACCTGTCACTGAAGAAGAATTGTTGGAGGCCTGTAATCGGGTAGGAAATAATAAAGCGCCGGGATTGGACGGAATCCCTAATATAGCCTTGAAAACCATCATAAAGGCAGCACCAAAATTATTTCTAGACGCTTACAACGCATGCCTCAAGGAGGGGACTTTTCCTCGTAAATGGAAACAGCAACGGTTAGTACTTTCACCTAAAGGAAAGAAACCGCCAGAAGAACCGTCATCTTACCGACCACTCTGCATGCTAGATACGGCGGGTAAGATATTTAAGCGTATCATCCATCAGCGAATAGATGCAGTAGTCGACCCACTCTTGGCAGACAACCAGTATGGATTCCGGAAAGGACGATCAACCCTGGACGCGATCAACCTGGTTGTTAATACGGCCAAAGAGGCAATCGCAGGAACTAGATGGAAGGGTGGAACAAAGAAGTACTGCCTGGTGGCTGCCTTGGACATCAAAAATGCTTTCAATTCCGCTAATTGGGACTGCATCATGCAAGCTCTCGACGAGAAGAACGTGCAAACATATCTTCGCAGACTATTGATTAGCTATTTTACAGATAGAGTGCTGAAATACGATACAAAGAATGGTCCGAAAGAGTATGATATTACCGATGGTGTGCCACAGGGCTCTGTTCTTGGTCCACTTCTGTGGAATATCATGTATGACGGGCTCCTGAGACTGAAGCTTCCAAGATGTGTCAAACTGGTAGCGTATGCGGCTGATGTTGTCGCAGTGATCGTCGCCAAACACCTCGACGAGATTCAACATCTGTTTGACATCACTTTTGAGAAAATCAACCAGTGGATGGATACAGTGAACCTACAACTGGCCAAGCAGAAGACCGAAGCAGTGCTTATTACCAGCCGAAAAGAAGTTGAAACAATTAAGCTAAAAGTCGGTGACCGAGAAATCACATCACATCCTCATATACGATATCTGGGAGTGATGCTTGATGCCCGACTCAACTTCAAGCAGCAAGTGGAACACGTCTGTACGAAAGCATCAGTAGTGAGAGCTAGTCTCGCACGATTGATGCCGAACGTCGGAGGCCCAAAGCAGAGCAGAAGGCTACTATTGTCATCAGTAGTCACATCGGTGCTCACCTACGGAATATCCATTTGGGCTGACGGACTAGAGGTGCAAGATTCATGGAGAAAAGCTGGACCAATATATCGTATGAGTGCCCTACGAGTTGCAAGCGCCTTTCGAACAATATCAGAGGAAGCAGTGTGTGTCATTTCCGAACTTTACCGCTCAGAGTCCTAGCTGAGGAAAGACGGAACCTTTACCAACGAAAGAGGACAACCACACAAAGTGCCGAGGAACTGAAGAACGGCAGAACAGCATCGCACGATGGCAATCGCAGAGGGACGCCGCGACAACAGGGAGATGGACACACCCTCTCATACCGAAGATCGACGTTTGGCTAAACCGAAGTCATGGCGAGGTCAATTACTATCTGACGCAGTTGTTGTCAGGACATGGATATTTTCGGACGTATCTTCACCACTTCAATGATGATTCACCGGAGTGCCCGTCCTGCCCAGGAATCAATGAAGACGCGGAGCACGTTTTCTTTGAGTGCCCACGATTTTACCCACAGCGAGATGAGCTGGAGATGATCCTAAAGAAGAAAATCCAACCAGAGACAATAGTAGAAGCAATGTTGTCATCAAGAGCCTCCTGGAACGCCATCAGCACATTTGCAACAGAAGTCCTTATAGACTTGCGTTCCATCGAAAGAAGAAGAGCAAATGACAACAACTAGAAGAAAGGTAAAATAACACCTTAGCTACCAGAAGAAAGAGCAGTAGCTAGATCCTTCCCTCACGAAGTAATGCCTAACGGCGGTTTTCATGAGGGATTAGGGGAAAGAGGAAAAGGGGTTTAGGGTTTAGTGAGTAGGGGCGCTAGCATCGAGTTTTAGTATGACACTACGTCGAGTCGCCACATATCCAGGCCAAACAGCTATGCCTAGAATTCGTAAAAAGGATTCATCCTCCTTAAAAAAAAAAAAAATCACACACACACACACACTCACTCACTCACGCGCGCGCGCGCGCACGCACACAGACATAGTGACACCCTCCCGGAAATAGTCAGGGAAGCTTCCTAGGACCTTAAAACGTCGAGATCTGATGAAAACTTGATTTTCGAAAAACGGGGTAAAACCAATAACCCAATATTTGAAAATTTTTAATTTTCTTAGCGAGAAGTTAAAAATTTTTCCAAATGTGGTTTTTTTCCAGATAACTTTCAAACGGCTTTACTGATCGATTTCAAAAACTAATCAGCTCTCGACAATAAAAAACCACGTCGATTGCCACCAAGCTGGTCGAAATCGGTTGATTCGTTCGAGAGATATCGTGAACGGAAAAAAAACCAAAAAAAGTGTTTTTTCGGAATTACTCCGAAATTTTCAGTTTGATCAATTCAAACCTGATATTCCTTTATGAAGCTGATAAAACTGCGTCGAATGCCGCCAATTGCGTGAAAATCGGTTGATACATTCAAAAGTTATTGCGGTTTGAAAATTCCAAAAATAGTGTTCTATGAAACTTCTGTCAGACTTTTGAGCTCGAAGAGCTCAAATGAATAGAAATACTATCTCTTCGAGCTCAGCGAGCTCAAAATATCACATAAATTATATTTTAAGCTCATAAGTCTCAAAAACGTCATAAGTACAATTTTATGCGTCCAGGTTTGGGAATTAGCCTAAAGTTGCAGAGGTGGCCTTCAGGGTCAACCGTTTTTCTAATTTTTTTTTTCAGTGTAATGTGTATCAATTTATATATTGATAGTTGAGATATTAATTAAGTATAAAAATTACTCAAAATACTTCGAAACTTACTCAGCCCAGAAACTTTTTTTGAGCCTTAGAATAATTTCGAAACAACGTAAGAAATTTTTTCTGTCATTTTTTTTCGCCGACTTAAAATAATAGAAATGATCAAAAAAATTCCTTTTTTCATTAAACACTTAAAATTCACAAGTTTAAAAATCTTTTTATTCCATCGATTTTCCAATAAAGTATATTTTTCTATGCTATTTTCTAAGTATTGACACGGATACTAGGACAGTTTACGTGAAATGTAGACTTATTGAGGTTTCACTTGAAACTCTCATAGGAAGAAAATTAAAAAATTTACATAAACATCTACAAATTGAAAAGTTCAAATTTAATTAATACAAACTGTGTAACAATCAAGTGGAAAGCAATACGACCTATTGATATTTAAATAGGATGAAATAAATTTACCGTCATCTCCTGAAATAGAAATTCCATTCAATCGTTTTGAACAAGGGGCGATATCTCCCGAGTTCGTGATAAATATATTGAATTGGTTAGTACAATAAGCAATAAGAAATATCAATAAGGGGTAGAATGTAGAATTTGAAGTAAATTTTCGAGTCACTATGATATATAAGCTTGAGAAAGATAAGAATAGTAGCTATCATACGATTCTTCATATTTAAAACCATACCATGTATCAAAAATAAATACTTTTTTTTAAGATGGTTCAGCATCATATAATCGATAAAATAAGAACTTAGGATTAATCTCAAAGCAAGGGAAAATTATTTCCTAGAAATGAATTAATATACAATTATAATTCTATGTTATTGGAATCAATCACATCCATTTTTTAACTTTCTCTAAGAAAATCGAAGATTTTCAAAAATCGGTTGTTGGTTTAACCCTGTTTTGCACAAATCGAGTTTTCATCAGATCTCGACGATTTAAGGTCACAGGAAGATTCCCTCACTACCCCTGCGATGTTGTCGCTATGTGTGTGTGTGTGTGTGTGTGTGTGTGTGTGTGTGTGTGTGTGTGTGTGTGTGTGTGTGTGTGTGTGTGTGTGTGCGTGTGTGTGTGTGTGTGTATGTGTGTTTGATTATGTAAATCGATTATAACTTTTAAACAACTAAACCGATCGGAACCTACCAAACGACATTCTCACGAGTTCCCTCTAAATTAGATTTCCTGTGACTTTGAACCGGTTTGGACCGATTAATTTTGAAAAATCTCAAAAAAACTAAGAAAAAAATTTTTTGTGAAGTAGGTTTGTTTGGAATAACTTTTAAATGGCTTTATCGATCAACTCCAATAACTAATTCACTCTTAACCTTGAGAAACCACGTCGATTTCCGCTAATTCAGTCAAAATCGGTTGATTCGTTCGAGAGATATCGTTAACGAGAGAAAACTGAAAAAAGTGTTTGTTTGGCATAACTTCGACATTTTCTCGTGGATCGTTTTCGATGAAATAGAATAATTTTGAGAAGTCAGAAAACCGCGTTGATCGCCGTCAAGAATGTGAAAATCGGTTGATTAGTTCGAGAGATGTCGTCGACGAAACATTTGGAAACAAGTGGTTTTTTAACATAACTCCGACATTTTTTTAAATAACTTTTAATCAGCTCTACCGATCAATTCCAAAAACTAATCAGCTTTCAACATCAGCAAACCACGCCGATCAACGCCAAGCCGGTCAAAATCGGTCTATTCCTTCGAGAAATATCGTGAACGAAAGAAAACCGAAAAAAGTAGAAAAACGGTAGACCCTGGCCATCCTTGCAACTTCCCGCTAATTTTATACCTAGGTGCTTAAAATGGGATTAATGGTGTTTTTGAGCTCTTCGAGTTAAAAAATACAAATTATGAGTTGCTTTGAGCTCTTCAAACTCAAAGAGATAGCTTTTCTACGCTTTTGAACTCTTCGAGCTCAAAAGTCTGATAGGAGTTACATAGAACAATATTTTTTGAATTTTCAAACCGCAATTACTTTTGAATTAATCAACCGATTTTTACGCAGTTGGCAGTATTCAACGCAGTTTTTTCAGCCTCATCAAGGATTTTCAAGTTTGGATTGATAAAACAAGGAAATTCGGAGTAAATATCGGTTGATTTGTTCGAGAGATATCGTCGACAAAATATTTGGAAACAAGTAATTTTTTAACATAACTCCGACATTTCTTGGAATAACTTTCAAACGGCTCTACCGATCAACTCCAAAAGCTAATCAGCTCTTAACATAAAAAAAACACGTCGATCACCGCCAACCGCGTAAAAATCGGTTGATTAATTCAAAAGTAATTGCGGTTTGAAAATTCAAAAAATATTGTTCTATGTAACTCCTATCAGACTTTTGAGCTCGAAGAGTTCAAAAGCATAGAAAAGTTATCTCTTTAAGCTCAGAGAGCTTAAAATAACACACAAACGGAATTTTTAATCTCGAAGAACTCAAAAACATCATTAGTGCAATTTTAAACACCGAGGTATGAAATAAGCGGGAAGTTGCACGGATGGCCTTCAGGGTCTACCGTTTTTCTAATTTTTTTTTGATTAATAAAATTTAATGCATTTATTTTGGGTGAGAAATTCACAAAATGATTTATTATTTAGAATGCATGGAATAGAAATAATTATCTAAACTAATAATTAATTAAAACTAAATCAAGTATCTGTGAAATACATGGTGATTAAAAGACATCTTTAATTCACGTCTGAGATAGCATTACAGGAAAATCCCTTGACTTTCAATCAGATGATCCGAGTTCCATCCCCGGTCTGGACGAAGTGATTTTACACTAAATTTTTTTTTCTTTAGTATTATCGTATACGCGAACATTTTACGAGCTTAATATCGATTATTCTGGGTGAAAGCACCTATTTTCTTTCATCGGATTCCTACAATGACATGACCGCAATGAGCTAGTTTTATGCTAGTTTTTTGCTACTTATATGCGGGTAAATTGATGCACGGAGAGAATTTCATGTTAACGGTAACCATCCCTATTTTGTAGATTCTCCTATCCAAGATGGTTATTAACTTTTGTAAAGTTAAGATGATAAATGCAACTATCCGGCAATTGTAATTAGTACAATCAGTATATATTAATTCCCACAATTATGATGATACGGTTTATTATCTAGATGGTAACTTTTACCATCGGAGATTTTTAAAATCATCATGATTGCAAACATATAAAAACTACACAGGAAATATAAAAAACTAAACTTTTTCGATTTTAGAGTCAGAATATAATAACATTCTAATGTTTGACATAAGAGTGAGTATGGAAAAAAGTATATCTATATTATTAAGAGAATAACAAGAATTTTGTCTCCACACGGAAAAAAATAATCGGTAGATGTTACCGATTGGCGATCGGTAGCAGCTACCGATTTTTTTCGGTAGAGGTTCCCGAAAAAATCGGCAGCTGCTACCGAAAAAAATCGGTAGCAGATACCGATTATTTTCGGTAGAGTCTACCGATTTTTTCGGTGCAGGCTACCGATTACCATACGGAGAGAATGTTAACGGTAACCATCCTTATTTTGTAGCTTCTACTATGCAGAATGGTTATTAATTTTTGCGAAGTTAAGATGATAAATGCAACTATCTGGCGATTGTAATTAGTACAATCAGTATATATTAATTCCCACACACAGAAAAATAAATTAACTTGATTCAAAAGAAAAATACTTGAACCAAGAATATAATTTTGAAGAGGGTAATTGTCTTGAATTAAGGGGTTAGGGGTAGTCAGAATTTTCAAAAAATCAATTATTTTTTTTTTTGTATTTTCGTTATGTGTAATATCTTAAAAATATTCTCTGAAAATTTCAAGTCGATCCGATAATTAGTTTTTGAGTTATTCGACAAATAACAAGGAGAGCTCGGGTACTTCAAAGCGCTCGGGAGCAGATAGCTAGCGGCAGCTTCAAGAAACCCCCTTTGAGGGTTCTATTGTCATCCATGAACTAAGACTTTGGTGTATGTAGTAGTACCTAAATTTATAAATACTTAAATATATATAATAACAATTTCTAGGTAGTATAAGTGCTACAAATTATTTTTTTTTCGCCACGTCACTAGTATGCTTCTGGCAGTTGCGGAGAGCAGTCGATAGTTGTGCGTTACTAAAATATATTATTTTTGAAGTTATTTATTATGGGACGTGATACGAGAAAAGTTTCGAGAGAAGTTCGGAAATCTGAAAATATCCGTAAGTCGTATTCAAAGAAACGAAAAAATATATTTAACCCAAAAACGGCGGAACGTAATGAAAGTGTTCGGAGTACATCGTCTAAAAAACTGAAACAAAATACTGAAAACGATGTACCCAAAAGTTGCACCTCTGAATTTCGAATAATTAATTTTATTACGGTATTCACTGCCATTTCTGCTCTTGTGAAATGTAAGAAATGTGATGGAAACATTGAATTTCTAATAGCTAGTACACGTGGGATAGGATTTAAAATTGTAGTTTCATGTAATAACTGTGACAGTGAATATATTCCTTCCTGCTCTTTCATTGGGCATTCTTATGAAATAAATAGACGCTTTATTTTTGTGATGAGAATACTAGGGATAGGATACGAAAGTTTGTGCAAGTTTTGTGACCTAATGGACATGCCGTCTTTTTTAGATAAAGCTACGCATACAATATTATTGAAGCACATTTTAGATTGTGGTAAAACCGTTGCAGAAGCCTTGATGAAAAAAGCTGTGAATCAAGAAAAAAAAGCGACAAGTGAAAATGAGAATAATAACGAATTGCCTGTATCGGGAGATGGAACCTGGCAAAAACGGGGGTTTACATCGTCATTTGGAGTTTCTTCTATAATTGGCTATTATACTGGAAAGATTCTTGATATAAACATTAAAAGTGCTTATTGTAAGCTATGTGAGTATTGGAAAAAGAAAAGAAATACGGTTGAGTTCGAGGAATGGTATGAATCGCATGAAAATGAGTGTAGTGCTAATCACAAGGGGTCTTGGGGGAAAATGGAGGTGGATGCGATGGTTGAAATGTTTCAGCAGTCTGAAACAAAACATGGAGTTAAATATACAAACTACATTGGTGATGGTGATTCGAAAACCTATTCTGGAATTATAAAAGCAGATTCTTACAAAAATACAACCATAAATAAAAAGGAATGTATAGGCCATGTTCAGAAGCGGATGGGGACTCAACTGCGTACTCTGAAAACTAAACAAAAAGGTCTTGGTGGTAGAGGTAGGCTTATAGGAAAAGTAATAGACAAATTAACTGTGTACTATGGTTTATCAATACGTCGTCATTGCGATTCTATTGAAGATATGAAATCTGCTATTATGGCAACTTTTTACCACTACGGTTCGACTGATGAAAATCCGAATCATGATATGTGTCCCAAAGGCTAAGATTCTTGGTGCTCTTACCAGCACGCTGAAGCAAGTGGAGAGCTCGATACTTATACTCAAGATTATTCTCCCTTACCTCTTGATGTTTTAAAAGCTATTAAACCGATTTATGACGATCTCAATAATGATAATTTACTTTCAAGATGTGTAGGTGGATTCAATCAGAATAATAATGAGAGCTTCAACCAACTAGTGTGGAAAATATGCACAAAAATCGTGAATACTAGTTCTACTATCGTACAAATTGCTGCATACATAGCTACTTGTATATTTAATGAAGGTACAAATTCATTATTAATGATTATGGATACCCTAGGACTTAATTGTAAGTCTAATTCCCATCGGTATGCTGAAAAATTGGATGCTGCACGTGTGAAAGTGGCAGATCAGCGCGCCAAAGACAACACTCGGGAAGGCAGAATGCTTCGTAGGCAACAGCAAATTGATGTTTTGGAAACTTCCACAATGGCTAAAGAACTATTATATGGCCCAGGAATAGCTGACTCGATGTAAGTAATTTAATAATTCGTATTTCTGAACGTAAATCTAGTGTAAAACTTTAAACGCGTTTTTCTCAAAACTATGTTTTTTGAACTGGTGACAACTGTAACTCGAAAACCGCTCAGTAGATTTTAATAAAATTTATACAGCTTTTAGAATACATAATAAACTCGGGCCTGATCGAAGGATTTTTTTTTTTTCAAAAATTTTGATTTTTTAAGACCAATTAACTGTTGATTTTTTCCCAAAAATCTAGACAAAAATTTCCTGAGGCCGCCATTTTGTTAATTTTTGAAAAAAAAAAAAATCCTACGATCAGGTCCAGGATTATCTATTTATAAAACTAATTTTTTCCATCCGATTGATTTTAGATGAATCTCCAAGGACTTATGATTCACCGCAAAGGTCACCGCAAGGACCTTTTTTTGGAACTGGGTCAACACAGACAGCTATAACTTTGGAAATTAAATTTTTTTTTTTTTGAAATTTTCGTGACTTTAAGTCAAAACATTGTTTAATAATGCCATATTACTACTTTTGTAAATTAACATGATTTAATAGCAAAAAAAAAATACTGAAAATTCTCATTTTTTCGTGCCTCTGACTACCCCTAACCCCTTAACGGAATTAGCGGGAAGTTTCAGGGATGGCCCTTTAAGGTCAACCGTTTTCATAATTTTTTAATTTTAATTCTGAATTTTGGTAACCACCATAAATATCAATTTTTTTATCAAGCAAACAATTATTCTGTAGTAAAATTTTATGTTCTATAAAAAAGATCTCTTATCATTTTTCATCAAATTTACTCCTTTTAAAGTTATTCGTCTTTAAAATAAAATTCAAAAGTAATTAGCCGTTTATTTTGCGTTAGACATAATTGGTTTCTTTTGTTTGACAAATTTAAGACTTAAATAGTAAAAATACCTTTTTCTTCTGCAGATCAATGAATTTTTTTCAAAAAATCAAAATTTATCGGGGTATTATCTTAATAAAACCATTGTTTATCAACTGATATGGCAGATTTTATTAATCGTCTTGAAATGTATTTATTTATTACGATAATACCCTGATAAATTGAATGATGTATCAAAAAACAACAATGTTTTTCGTATTTATTTTTACTTATTTTTAGTCTATGTTTGTTTATTTGTAATAATAAACTCGAGGCATCATTTCTCTTTTACAAATTTTAATATTACGCTCAAACGATCATTTCAAAATCAATATTATTGAATGAGTATATGTTAGACTTTAATTTTTATAATATTCAATGAATTATAAATAATGTAAAAGTTAGTTATTTTCCATCGATAAACACTATCAAATAACACAAATAATGTGAATAACAAATAATAAGCCCTAAAGCTCAATCACCACATAGGATTATCTGATAAGAATAAAAAGATGTTAAATCACCTATCGGTCGTACGGCGTAGGGCGTTAGATATCGGTCTGGCAAGCGCGTGGCTCGCGTTCTATTCATAGTTAGGGTAAATATTATTTTCACTTTATATCATCAGAGTTGTAAGAATTAGATCTACGTGAGATGCAAAATCTAGTCAGCGGTTCATAAAATAAAATGAAAACAAATATTAAATCAAATCTTTTTTTTCTATAATTTCAACTCAGGGAAAGTATTGTAATTTTATAAACTTAGCTAATCTAAAAATATTTGTAAAATTACAAAACCGTTTTGTAAAATTAGTAACCTTACAGAGCTATATATATATATATATATATATATATATATATATATATATATATATATATATTTTGTAATACAGTAGCTTTGTAATACTCGTAGTTTTTTAGCAAGACTAAGAATTTTGAGTTTTCGTTTCACAATCATAACTTATTAATTTTTTGCACGTGGAGCTGTCAAAATTGATGTGTATTGCAGTGAATCCTAACTCAGTCTAAAGGTATGAAAACTTTACGATCGCCAACAGAAAACCTGACGTCAGCTATAAATTCCATTACCATTTCGTAGAACTGGT
Source organism: Cotesia glomerata (assembly GCF_020080835.1). Lineage (NCBI taxonomy): Eukaryota > Metazoa > Arthropoda > Insecta > Hymenoptera > Braconidae > Cotesia > Cotesia glomerata. The sequence continues at coordinate 16,210,700 of NC_058162.1, forward strand.
AATCCTAATAAGATACATACATACGGTAATAATTTTAAATTCGAGATAAAGAGGTCCAAGTGTATGTATTCGAGTTATGGAGGGTAAAAATGTACAGAAATAGCTTGTAGGGACTCACTAATTATTTCGACTTATAGAGGGTAAAAATTTTGATCAACGGAGGTTTTAGAGCTTGGAGAGAAGAGGATGAAACACTTTTTCGAGTTGCGGAGGTTTTCGACTTAACGAGGTTCTACTGTATTACAATACCCGATTGTAATTTTAAATAAATGTTTTGCCTATTAGCGCCTAATACATTTCTTGTAAAATTACAATAGAAATTTTTAACAGTGTAGAAAAGTTATTTCTTTGAGCTCGAAGAGCTCAAAATGACACATAAAGTGTATTTTTGAGCTCGCAGAGCTCAAAAACTTCATAAGTGCAATTTTAACCAGCTAAGTATGGAATTAGCGAGAAGTTGCAGGGAAGGCCTTCAGGGTCAACCGTTTTCCTAATTTTTATTTTTTCAGTCAAATTTCCCATTATTTAAATTCCTTGGTCGATTGGAGTGAACATTTTTTTGAGAAATCTGAGATTTGGAGAAATCTCAAACAAACTACGAAAAAAATTTTTTTCAAATGTGGTTTTTTTAGAATAACTTATAAACGGCTTTACCGATCGATTCTAAAAATTAATCAGCTCTTAACATAAAAAAACCACGTCGATTGCCGCCAAGCTCGTCAAAATCGGTTGATTTATTCGTAAGTTATTGTTGACGAAAAAAATCGAAAAAAAATTAATTTTTTTGGATTACACCGGAATTTCCGGTCTGATCAATTTGTGTTTGAAAGTAAATCATAGAATTCAAAAAACTGCCTCGAATGCAGGGATGGCCTTTAGGGTCAACCGTTTTTAAAATTTTTTTTTTCACCAATTTAACTTTTTGACACTGAAAAAGAAATCCTTTCAGTTGATCTCAAAAGTATTAATTTTTTCTTAAGTGTATTAAAACTCAAAATAAACTTATAATGTTAATAAGCTCCTTCACCTTAAAAGTAGTAAGAAGGACCATGAGAACTTCTTTTTAAAAAAATGAAAACAATGTCTTTTGAAGAACAAGAATGTAAAAATACTAAAACTGGCGATTGATAAGTGGTTGTTCGGCTTTTAACGTTTCGAATGTTGATTAAATATTTGTTTAGTCGTCATCGTTTCGTTGATCTCTTTCTATCGAATTGAATAAAGGAGATAATTCAATCTTCTTACTTAAGTCTTTTAAATAAATTTTTTGAGGGCTTCACCGATATGCATTAGTGAGTACTCTTTTAGTTTCTGGAAAAGATAAAAAGTATTGCCGACTATGTGTCCAATAGATTCGAATCAACTTTGCATATGTACAGTGTTAAGATTATTTTATCGATTGCAAAATACAAACGTGATGTGTTGAATTTTTTTAATGCTTACTAAAATTTCATCAAAATGAAAAAAAAAATTAAAAAGTATGATTAAAAATATTGTATATTTAATATATGAAGATCGGTATTTTAAATTTATTAAATCAAGGATGGTTAATATTATAAGCCAAACTACCCGATCCAAAATGTTGGATAATGACTAATTTTTCACTATTATTTTCTTCACCATAATATTTGATCGGTATGAAGTCTCAATACCATCAGAGAAAATGTAGGTGAAAATAATAATTAAAATTTGTTGTGACAATTATGATTAGAAAAAGATGTAGTCTAAGAGCCGGTGAACGGCAGATTTGACATATTTTAGTAAAGCCTTAAATTTCCTTAATGAATCTGTTGTACCTACCAACCATGAAATGGGAGCTAGCTAAGCGCAGTCGCGGTCGCCCCAGCTACACTCAGGTTCGACAGGTATGAAAATTTCATGAACTAAAAATGTATTTTAGGAAAACTGCCGTTTGGATATGTTAAAATATACTATTATAGATATCTAAAATAGAAACGGCAGACGATTATCACGGTTCTAGAGTGGTGGCAGATATTTTGAAAATTTCAAAAAACTAAGATTTACGTATTTTTTGCCGAGGATTATAAAAAACTAGATTATTTTGCTCGCCGATGGTAAATTTAAATGTTAATAACAATTTAATTGTTTAAACTGCGATAACTCAGGAACGACTGATTCGACGGGGAAGTTGATAACAAAAAAAAAATGTTTAAAATTTAAAAAGCAACAAAAAATGGTATAATAAATTTTTCGATAAAATTAATATTTTTGGAGATATCGCGAAAAATGACAAGTAGCAGTTGGACGTCTCTCGAGAACGCACGCATCCCATTGAATCTATCGACAAACGACAAGCAAAAAAAATTAGAAGCTCGGTGTTCATCAAAAAATGAAAGATGAACGCGATGTTTACCTTAAATAGACACATTCTAGAGTGTCAAAAATTAATGCGAGTTTAATCCACCCCATATACACGAAGAAATAGCCCCATAACCGGAGATTTTCAGCTAATTTTACAGAATTTTGACATTTGAAAATTTATTCCTCGTAGTCCACTGAAAATTAAGAAAAAAAAACTTAAGGAAATTATAGAGTACAATCTACAAAAGATTTTCAGACACATAATCAATCGATCCATCCCATGGACACGAAAAAACAGCCCCATATGTGGCGATTTTCATCTCATTTTGTTGAAGTTTGACTTTTAATGATTGCGGTTATCCGATTGTTTTCCTATGTTCATCGTTCAATTATGGGTATGAAAATCTTCTGTAGAGTGTATTCCATGATTTCCATAAGTTTTTTGTTCTTTACTTCTTGTGGACACCGAGGAATGAATTTTTAAATGATAAAATTCTATCAAATGAGCTGAAAATCGCCACATATAGGGCTATTCTACGTGTCCATGGGGTGGATCGATTGATTATGAGTCTGAAAATCTTTTGTAGAGTGTACTCTATACTTTCCTTAAGTTTTTAACTTCCCACTAAGAAAATCGAAGATTTTCAAAAATCGGGAAGTTATTGGTTTTACCCCGTTTTTCGAAAATCGAGTTTTCATCAGATCTCGACGTTTTGAGGTCCTAGGAAGCTTCCCTGACTACTCCCGCGAGGTTGTTACTATGTCTGTGTGTGTGCGTGTGTGTGCGTGAGTGCGTGCGTGCGTGCGTGTGTGTGTGTGTGTGTGTGTGTGTGTGTGTGTGTGTGTGTGTGTGTGTGTGTGGGTGTGTGTGTGTTTTTTTTTTTAACTTAGGGGGGGGGAATCCCTTTTACGGATTCCAGGCATAGCTGTTCGGCCTGGATATGTGGCGACTCGACGCAGCGTCATACTTAAACTCAACGCTAACGCCCCTACCCACTAAATCCTAAACCCCTTTTCTGGAAGGTGACGGTGAATCAGTCGCTTAAGACAGGTGTGAAACTTTCGGCAACCCTGGCAAGAGAAAAGAAAGAACCTCTCCAGACCCAACATTCAGCCAAGCAACAAAGAAGAAGGACCTGAAGAAAAGCCCTCTGCAAAGAACAGCACTGCAAAGCGACGAATCGATGAAAGCGTCAGCTTGGCAACGAGTTCAGTCTAAAAAAGAACAAAAAAGGCAAAGGAAAGAGCAGCTCCCAAAGCAACTGTCGAAAGAGCCCCGGCTGGAACCTAAGCGGAAGAAACCGCGAAAGTGGATCCGGCCTGATGCTCTGATCATCCGTCCGGTCGAGAAGGAGAAGTACGCCGAAATATTGCGTCGTATAAAGCAGGCTGTCCCTAACGAACAGGTCCGCACAACCGTGGAGAAGATCCACAAAACCAAAACCGGGGACATGCTGATTATGCTCTCAAAGAAGAGTATTGACAAAAGCCAAGCTTTGCAAAAGGCCATCACGGATATTCTTCAAAAAGAGGCCGAAGTAATCTGCAAAGGACCGCAGGAGACCATCGAGATCCGAGACATAGATGATGACACGACGAAGGAGGACATTCAGACTGCCCTGAAAACGGAAATCGGAGAAACTTGCGAAATACCACTAGAGGCTATCAAGATCCGTAAGGCCTACAGAGGTACGCAAACGGGTACAGTGACACTACCAGCAGCTGCAGCACAACAGCTACTGGAAGGAAACGGCAAAATAAGGATTGGCTGGGTCAACTGCCGAATGAGAGCAACAAAGAGACCGATACAATGCTTCAAATGCTGGCACTTTGAATCACAGTGCAAAAGTGAAATCGACCGATCTAAGCACTGCATAAGGTGCGGAAGAGAAGGACACAAGATTGCTGATTGCAAAAATCCAGCCAAATGTGTATTATACGCTGACGATCAAGGTGCGCAGGACGCTGCCCACCATGCTAGCACATACAGATGGCCGGTTTTCAAAGAGGCACTCGAGAAAATGACAAATAAACGAGCATGAAGATACTGCAGCTCAACCTCAATCATTGTGAGGCTGCGCATGATTTGCTCATACAAACCGTGCGTGAACTAGAGCTAGACTTAGTAATGGTAGCAGAACCATATAAACATCTGAGTACCCAACCTTGGGAATCAGACAGTACCAACAAAGCTGTCATTTGGTCCTATGACAAATTACCATTCCAGGAGGCAGTCAACAACAGAGAAGCCGGATTTGTAGCAGCATGGGTAGACGGAATTCGTTTCTACAGCTGCTATGCCCCGCCGAGTCTTTCTTTGGAACAATTCATCGATTTTCTTGATCGTCTAACCATAGATGCAAGGCAACACTTTCCCGTAGCAATAGCAGGTGACTTCAATTCCTGGGCAGTAGACTGGGGCAGCAAGTTCACCAATGCACGAGGAAAGGCTTTACTTGAAGCGATGGCCACACTAGATGTTGTCCTCCTTAACACTGGTGAGACACCAACATATTCAAAAGGAGAGGCAAGCTCTATAGTGCATCTTACGTTCGTCAGCAGCAGTCTTACGAGAGGATGCTATTCTTGGGTAGTTATCAACACCTACACTGCCAGCGACCACTACGCCGTCCTTTGGAAAGTATCAAATGGCCAGAACCCTCGAAAAGCAACCAGACAAACTAACGCAGTTGGATGGAAAGTGAAAGCTTTTGACCCAGCTACTTTGATAGTATACTTAGATAGCGACCCGACTACCACAGGGAGTGCTGAAGAGAGAGCAAAAGAGCTAATGAAGAGAGTAACCCAGGCCTGCGACGCTTCTATGCCCCGGAAACGTGGCATGAATCATCGATCTTTGGTACACTGGTGGAACGATAACATCAGCGCTCTTTGTAAAGAGTGTTTTAAAAGAAGAAGAATATCTCAGCGTGGCTACCGTCGACCTAACTCTGCAGAACTGGTGGCAGAGTACAAAAAGGCCCGTCGAGAATTGAATAGAGCCATCAAGGATAGCAAGAGACGCTGTTGGAAGGAACAAAAAGCGCCCTGAGAGTTGCTAGTGCCTTCCGCACAATATCAGAAGAAGCAGTGTGCGTCATTGCCGGAACCCTACCTCTTAGAGTACTAGCAGAGGAAAGACGGGCCCTTTACCAACGAAAAAGGTCAACTGCACTGAGCCCTGAAGAACTTAGAATTGAAGAACGACAGGACAGCATAGGCCGATGGCAACTACAATGGGATGCCGCAGAGAAGGGTAGGTAGACGCACTGCCTCATACCTCGAAACGACATTTGGCTTAACCGGAATCACGGCGAGGTCAATTACTATCGTACACAGATGTTGTCGGGACACGGGTGTTTTTGAAAGTATCTATACCAATTTAAGCACGATGATTTTTCGGAGTGCTCGTCCTGCCCAGCAGTTGCTGAAGAAGCGGAGCACGTCTTCTTTGTATGTCCTCGTTTCGATTCATATCGTGAAGTGTTGGAGAGGATCCTAAACCAGAGAATGCAACTAGATTCACTAGTGGAAGCAATGTTGTCATCAGAAGCTGCCTGGAACGCTACCAACACGTTTTCTACAGAAGTCCTCACAGACTTGCGTTCCACCGAAAGAAGAAGAGTAAATATCAGAGGATAGAAGGAAGGAAGTTAACACCTTAGCCACCAGAAGGAAGAGCAGTAGCTAGATCCTCCTCTCACGAAGTAATGCTTGACGGCGGTTTCCATGAGGGATTAGAAGAAAGAAGAAAAGGGGTTTAAGGTTTAGTGAGTAGGGGCGTTAGTGTCGAGTTTTAGTATGACGCTGCGTCGAGACGTCACATATCCAGGCCAAATAGCTATACCTAGAATCCGCAAAAAGGATTCCCCCTCTAAAAAAAAACACACACACACACATACATACATACATACATACATACATACATACATGCATGCATGCATACATACATACATACATACATACATACATACATACATACATACAAAAAGGACCTGAAACCAAGCCCTCTGAAAAACACGGCAGTGCAGAACGCCGGAAAAAAAGAGGTGACTGAATGGCAGAAGGTCCAATCCAAGAATGAGAAGAAGGAGCAAGCGAGAGAGCGGTTACCAAAACAACCGGTGAACAAATCTCGGCCGGAGCCTAAGCGGGAAAAACCGCGAAAATTCACCAAACCAGATGCCTTAATTATTCGACCCGTTGAGAAGGCAAAATATGCCGAGATACTGCGTCGGATTAAAAAAGATGTCCCACCAGATCAGACCCGTGACGTCGTTGACAAGGTTCAAAAGACGAATGATGGGAATATGCTCATTACGCTTTCCAGAAAGACCGCAGACAAAGGACAAGCTTTGCTGAAGACCATCAAGAGCATCCTTAAAGAAGAAGCGCAAGTCATCTGTAAAGGCCCAGAGGAACAGCTTGAAATCCGGGACATTGACGACGAAACAACTAAAGACGATGTCCGGAAGGCCTTACAAGAGCCAGCTGGAAATGACTATGAAATACTTGAAGATGTCATTAAAATTCGTCCGGCCTACAGAGGTACTCAAACTGCTTCGGTACGATTGCCAGCAGCAATAGTGCAGAAGATACTTGGAAAGACAGGCAAAATAAGGATTGGCTGGGTAAATTGCCATGTCAGAGCAATTAAGACACCATTACGATGCTATAAGTGCTGGCACTTTGGGCACACTACTGCCCAATGTAAAAGCGAAGTCGACCGATCTGGGCTTTGCATCAAATGTGCGCAAACAGGTCATCAAGCTGCTCAATGCCAAAATAAAGTGAAATGTGCGTTATGTGCGGAAAAACCTGGCTCTCAGGACACTGCTCACCGGTCTGGTTCTGGCCGATGTCCAGTCTTCCAAGAAGCACTCCAGAAGCTGACAAATAAACGAACATGAGGATACTGCAGCTTAACATCAATCACTGCGAAGCTGCGCATGACCTCCTTATGCAGACAGTACGGGAATTAAAGCTCGACGTTGTGCTTTTATCGGAGCCATATAAACATTTAACTGGACAACCTTGGGAGACGGATATCACCACGAAAGCTGTGATCTGGGCTTGTGGTAAGCTCCCTTTCCAGAGTGTAGCTACCAATGGCAGCGCTGGCTTTGTAGCAGCATCAGTAGATGGCATCCGTTTTTACAGCTGCTACGCACCACCTAGCCTCTCAATTGCTGAGTTTACTGACTTCTTGGATCGACTGACCGAGGACGCGAAGCAACATCATCCAGTGGCGATAGCCGGGGACTTTAACGCCTGGGCAGTGGACTGGGGCAGTAAGCAGACTAATGCACGAGGAAGAGAGCTGCTAGAAGCTCTTTCTACACTAGACGTAGTCTTGCTCAACAGTGGTGACACGCCGACCTACACCAAAGATGACGCAAGCTCGATTGTAGACGTCACTTTTGTCAGTACCAGCCTTGCTAAAGGTAACACTAACTGGAAGGTACTGGACATCTACACTGCCAGTGACCATCATGCGATACTCTGGGAAACGTCAAACGACCAGAACCTCCGGGGGCCTATCAAGCAATTTAACACCGTCGGTTGGAAGGTGAAATCTCTTGACCCAGAAGTATTGCTAACAGCCCTCGATAGTGATCCGATAGAGACTGGATGTGCAGAAGAACATACTAAGGCTCTGATGATGCGAGTAACACAAGCTTGTGATGCCAGTATGCCTCGCAAACGTGTTATGAATTCAAGACCTGCGGTACACTGGTGGAATGATCATATCAGCAACCTCCGTAAAGAGTGTCATCGAAAGAGAAGAATATCTCAGCGTGGCTATCAATGACCTAACTCTGCAGTGCTGATCGCAGAGTACAAAAAAGCTCGTCGTGAACTTAATAAGGCCATAAAAGAGAGCAAAAGAAGATGCTGGAAAGAGCTCATATACGAGGTCGACAAAGACGTGTGGGGTCGGCCGTATAAGGTGGTCATGACGCACCTGAAGAAACAACAAATGCCGTCACCTACGTGTCCCCAACTCCTTCAGAAAATCGTCACTGCGCTGTTTCCACAGCAACACAGTCTCAATTATCAGTCAACGCAAGATGAACTGGACGACATTCCACCTGTCACTGAAGAAGAATTGTTGGAGGCCTGTAATCGGGTAGGAAATAATAAAGCGCCGGGATTGGACGGAATCCCTAATATAGCCTTGAAAACCATCATAAAGGCAGCACCAACATTATTTCTAGACGCTACAACGCATGCCTCAAGGAGGGACTTTTCCTCGTAAGTGGAAACAGCAACGGTTAGTACTTTTACCTAAAGGAAAGAAACCGCCAGAAGAACCGTCATCTTACCGACCACTCTGCATGCTAGATACGGCGGGTAAGATATTTGAGCGTATCATCCATCAGCGAATAGATGCAGTAGTCGACCCACTCTTGGCAGACAACCAGTATGGATTCCGGAAAGGACGATCAACCCTGGACGCGATCAACCTGGTTGTTAATACGGCCAAAGAGGCAATCGCAGGAACTAGATGGAAGGGTGGAACGAAGAAGTACTGCCTGGTGGCTGCCTTGGACATCAAAAATGCTTTCAATTCCGCTAATTGGGACTGCATCATGCAAGCTCTCGACGAGAAGAACGTGCCAACATATCTTCGCAGACTAGTGATTAGCTATTTTACAGATAGAGTGCTAAAATACGATACAAAGAATGGTCCAAAAGAGTATGATATAACCGGTGGTGTGCCACAGGGCTCTGTTCTTGGTCCACTTCTGTGGAATATCATGTATGACGGGCTCCTGAGACTGAAGCTTCCAAGATGTGTCAAACTGGTAGCGTATGCGGATGATGTTGCCGCAGTGATCGTCGCCAAACACCTCGACGAGATTCAACATCTGTTTGACATCACTTTTGAGAAGATCAACCAGTGGATGGATACAGTGAACCTACAACTGGCCAAGCAGAAGACCGAAGCAGTGCTTATTACCAGCCGAAAAGAAGTTGAAACAATTAAGATTAATGTCGGTGACCGAGAAATCACATCACAACCATTTATCCGTTATCTGGGAGTGATGCTGGATGCACGACTCAACTTCAAACAGCAGGTGGAACATGTCAGTGCCAAAGCGTCAGTAGTGAGGGCTAGTCTCGCACGGCTGATGCCTAACATCGGAGGCCCAATGCAGAGCAGGAGGCTACTATTGTCATCAGTAGTCACATCAGTGCTCACTTACGGAATATCCATTTGGGCTGATGCACTGGAAACCCAAGAATCATGGAGAAAAGCTGGACCAATATACCGACTGAGTGCCCTACGAGTAGCTAGTGCCTTCCGCACTATATCAGAAGAAGCAGTGTGCGTCATTGCTGGAACCCTACCTCTTAGAGTTCTAGCAGAGAAAAGACGGGCCCTGGTAAACCAACGAAAAAGGTCAACTGCACTGAGCCCGGAAGAACTTAGAATTGAAGAACGGCAGAAGAGCATAGGCCGATGGCAACTACAATGGGATGCTGCAGAGAAGGGTAGGTGGACGCACCGTCTCATACCTCGGATCGACATTTGGCTTAACCGGAATCACGGTGAGGTCAATTACTATCTTACGCAGATGTTGTCGGGACATGGGTGTTTTCGAGAGTATCTACACCGCTTTAAGCACGATGACTCTTCGGAGTGCCCGTCCTGCCCAGGAGCTGCTGAAGACGCGGCGCACGTCTTCTTTGTATGCCCTCGTTTCGATCCACAGCGTGAAGAACTGGAGAGGACCTTGAACCAGAGAATGCAACCAGATTCACTAGTGGAAGCAATGTTGTCATCAGAAGCTGCCTGGAACGCTACCAACACGTTTGCAACAGAAGTCCTTAAAGACTTGCGTTCCACCGAAAGAAGAAGAGTAAATAGCAGAAGATAGAAGGAAGGTAGTTAACACCTTAGCCATAAGAAGGAAGAGCAGTAGCTAGATCCTCCCTTCACGAAGTAATGCCTGACGGCGGTTTCCATGAGGGATTAGAGGAAAGAAGGAAAAGGGGTTCAGGGTTTAGTGGGTAGGGGCGTTAGTGTCGAGTTAGTATGACGCTGCGTCGAGTCGCCACATATCCAGGCCAAACAGCTATGCCTAGAATCCGTAAAAAGGATTCCCCCCCCTACAAAAAACATACATACATACATACATACATACATACATACATACATACATACATACATACATACATACATACATACACAGGGAAGCTTTCTAGCACCTCAAATCGTCGAGATCTGATGAAAACTCGATTTTCGAAAAACGGGGTAAAAACAATAACTTCCTGATGTTTGAACATTTTCAATTTTCTTAGCGGGAAGTTAAAAATTAAAATATAACAATTTACAGTGGAATTTTTAGTATTGATAATTGTAACCATTAAAATTTATAACAAAATATTAAAATTATACAGAACAATGTACAAATTCTAAAGTAATATAAGGACTTGACTTTTGTATTTTAACTTTCCGCTAAGAAAATTGAAAATTTTAAATAGTTGGGAATTTATTGGTTTTACCCCGTTTTTCGAAAATCTTGCTCGATTTGATCACAGTTGGTGCCAAAAGAAAGGGTTTGACTGAACTTAGATTTTGAATACAAGTTGGACCGATTTGGACCGATAGATTTTGAGAAATCTTAAAAAAACTGCGAAAAGAAATTTTTCCAAATGTGATTTTTTTCCAATAACTTCCAAACGGCTTAACCGATCTATTCTAAAAGCTAATTAGCTCTTAACATAAAAAAACCACGTCAATCGCCACCAATCTGGTCAAAATCGGTTGATTCGTTCGCGAGTTATCGTTGACGAAAGAAATCGGAAAAACGTGTTTTTTTCGAATTACACCTAAATTTCTGGTCTGATCAATTTGTGTTTAAAAATGTATCATAGAATTTGAAAAACTGCGTAGAATGCCGTCAACCGCCTGAAAATCAGTTCATTCATTCAAAAGTTATTGCGGTTTGAAAATTCAAAAAGTAGTGTTTTATTAAACTTCCATCAGACTTTTGAGCTCGGAGAGCTCAAAACTACACGAAAATTATATTTTTGTGCTTTTCGAGCTCAAAAATGTAATAAGTGCTATTTTGAGCGCTTAATTATGAAAGTAGCGGGAAGTTGCAGGGATGGCCTTTTCAGGGTCAACCGTTTTCCTAATTTTTTTTAAATTAATAAAAATTTGTAAAAAATCGTTAATCTTCATCCAAACACAATATTAAATAACATAAATTATGAAAATAATAAACCGTCACACTCTATCACCATATAGATTTAGCTCATAAGAATGATGAGGTGTAGATCAACTTATTGGTCGTACGGCGTAGGGGTTAGTTATCAGTCTAGCAAGCGAGCGGCTCGGGTTTGAATCTCGGTTAGAACAAATACAATTTTAACTTTATTTCCATATTTAATAAAAGTTAGGTCTAAATAAAGAGTCAAATGGTCTCAACTTGCGTTAGCCCTGCATAAAAATTAAAATAAAAAAAAATTACAATTAAAAAATTCCTTTTTATGACTTTTTATCAAGTGGCATGGACCAGACTTGAATAGTAACTGTGGCCTAGTTCTGGTAACCAGGTATAGGTCAGACTTGAAAATCGGTATTGACTCAATACTAAAATTCAGTCTTAGCACAATACTTATTTTCAGTCTTGGCAAAATACTTATTTTCAGTCTTGGCGCAATACTTATTCTCAGTCTTGACACAATACTTATTTTCAGTCTTGGCACAGAACTGATATTCAGTCTTGGCAGGAAGTTATCATTAGTATGCTTAGACGGACTTGGGCCAAGCTTGGATTTCAAGCTTGCCCCAGAGTAAATGAGCATTGCGCCAAGCCTTGGCCAAGCTTGGGCCGATTGTTATTTCCTCTAAGGGACAATCTAAGGTCGCAAGTTCGAGTTTCACTAAGACTCACTTTTTTTTTACACTAAGAGTAATAATAATCCACTCTTATAATTTAGATGAAAAATATGAAAATATATCATGTAAGCAAACTATTCGTAACGTGATTGGTCGAATATATCATAAGAATGAAAATATATGCAAACTCAATAGTCAAGCGCGCGCTTGCGCGCGCAAATTTAAATTCTAGTCTCATAATAAAATTGAGATGAAATGTATGTGAAACCAATCTATTCGTGATGTGATTGGTTGAAAATATTTATTCTCATTCTGATTGGTTGAAAGTGAATATAATATACATAAACGACACATAAATATATCATGACAATAAATATGAGGCGCGCGCTTGCGCGCGCAAATTTGAATTCTAGTAATAAAGTATAAAAACAATAAAATAATTATAATTATAGTTATAATTATTATTATTATTACACTGTAAAAATTCGAAAGGAAATTGGGAATAAATTTTACTCTGCATTCACTCTCATTACTCAAAGAAAAAAGTACTAGTTTCAAAATGCCGAACTTTGCTACGACTCACTATGAATATTCTTTTGTTGTAATGGTCATACGCCTTTGGAATGAACTTCCAGTAGACATTGTTAATTCATCTAGCCTAGAAATCTTCAAGAATAAACTGTTCGATTACTTATTTAATCCGGATATTTAATCTGTATTTTTTTATTTACTATGATTGGTTAAATCGTTTTATTTGTATACTATTATCATAATTAAATTCTTATATTTAACATTGTTACTTAATATGTTGTAAAATTTTGAATATTTATAAATACTTAGTACATCAATTTTGTTAGTATTTAGGTATAGCTAATAATCTTTGTATAACAAACTGTTAAACAAATTTATGTACTTGATTTCCGAAAATTGCCATCTGGCCAAATTGGCTTTGGCATAATAATAAAATTAATCTAATCTAATCTAATTACTCAGAGTACCGGATTAAAGTAATTAAATACTCCGCGTATGGAGTGAATTTAGAATTTTTCTTAGCATAGTGATTCCGGAGTGAATCTGAATTTTAATCGGAAAACATCCAAATTCGGAGTTCTTAGACTAAAATCAATTTTTATTTAACAAATTTTTTGAAACATATTTAATGTGCCAAATTTTTTTTGTAAAAAAATTATAAATTAGTTGAGAATATAATTTTTAATATCTGAGCTTCAAACTTTCAAGATATATCATTATTTATTTATACTAATCAAAAAATGAGCTTACTTAGAATGCAGTAGAGAGATACAAATGAATATACCCCTGAAGCCTTAAATCAATTAAATAAGGCTTAACATTCCATCTCTACGACTCCAATGGTCTGTAAATCACAAACAATAAAGTCCCGAGAATATAACTCTATGAGAATTAGGTGGAGAGAATATCGAGTTTTTGATTGGTATGCGTTTGCCACCATACAAATGAACTGAGTATTAAACTAAACTCTACGGGTTATTTATAGACATTACAACAGATAAATACAACAAAACGTATATACGCTGGGAAATGAAATAGAGAAAAACTAAAAGAGTGGTAGAAACGCATACCAGTTTAATAATAACAGAGATCCATTGTCAAGCTGTAGAGACATGAACTTGATGTAGGATTATTTTAGGAGTATCGACATGGCTGGCTATTGTTCATGGTACTAGCTCCAAACAAAAACTGTTGGAAATTCAATGCAATTGAATTTAAACTGGCAATTGAATCATAGTCCTCATCTTTGTTATCTTCGTTGTCATAATGCACGTGCTTTTATTGATTGTTATTATATGTATTCTATAATGGCCAACAAAAAGCTTTCCATATCGACGGCAGTATTGAATACAGTACTTTATATTTTCAAAAGTTTTTTATTGTTCAATATAATACCGTTTGAATTTCGTTTTATTTGAGATGATTGATAACATTTCGTTAATTGACACACATCTCGGAACTCTGTATTCGAGAATAAATAAAAAATTTCAAACAAAATCAACCAATTTTTTACTTAAATTATTTTTGAAGATGAGCAATATCAATTGACTATAGAGATTCATGGTGTTAATCAAAGCAACTTTTGTTTATGACAATAGGAAAAACAAACAGTGCATTTTGAGTTATTATTGCTTCACTAAATATCCATATATCTGATCTACTCTAAAGAGAAAAATTTTCATGTTATAACGCCTATCTGAAAAAATTATTGAACGTTACGACATGAAGTTTATTTTACATGTACAAAAAATCTAGTATGGTTCGGAAAAAATTTTAGTACATTATTTACTGTAAATATCTTACTTGCAACCACCAGCTTTGTTCATAGTTTTAAATTTTTTTTTAAATTTCTGCCATGAAAATCGGTACTGAGTCGAAATCTCCAACGTTATTCCAACGTTTCCATCAACGTCTCAAACGCGATTCCAACGTCTCCAACGTTATTCCAACGTTTCCAACGTCTCGAACGTGATTCCAACGTTTCCAACGTTACAAGCGTTAATTCAATGTTTTGAACTTTACAAATAAATAAAAATATATGTGGACATGAAAGACAAAAAATTTATATAATGTATAGTGATCATTCCACGCCAAATCGATCACCTTTAAACCCGATCCCTTCCAAATTTTTTCAAACTGGGATTCCTTCATTTAATATTTTTAACTTTCCACTAAGAAAATTGAAAATTGTGTGTGTGTGTGTGTGTGTGTGTGTGTGTGTGTGTGTATGTGTGTGTGTGTGTGTGTGTTTTTTTCCCTTAGGGGGGGGGAATCCTTTTTACGGATTCTAGGCATAGTTGTTTGGCCTGGATATGTGGCGACTCGACGCAGCGTCATACTAAAACTCGACACTAACGCCCCTACCCACTAAACCCTAAACCCCTTTTCCTTCTTTCCTCTAATCCCTCATGGAAACCGCCGTCAGGCATTACTTCGTGAAGGGAGGATCTAGCTACTGCTCTTCCTTCTTATGGCTAAGGTGTTAACTACCTTCCTTCTATCTTCTGCTATTTACTCTTCTTCTTTCGGTGGAACGCAAGTCTTTAAGGACTTCTGTTGCAAACGTGTTGGTAGCGTTCCAGGCAGCTTCTGATGACAACATTGCTTCCACTAGTGAATCTGGTTGCATTCTCTGGTTCAAGGTCCTCTCCAGTTCTTCACGCTGTGGATCGAAACGAGGGCATACAAAGAAGACGTGCTCCGCGTCTTCAGCAGCTCCTGGGCAGGACGGGCACTCCGAAGAGTCATCGTGCTTAAAGCGGTGTAGATACTCTCGAAAACACCCATGTCCCGACAACATCTGCGTAAGATAGTAATTGACCTCACCGTGATTCCGGTTAAGCCAAATGTCGATCTGAGGTATGAGACGGTGCGTCCACCTACCCTTCTCTGCAGCATCCCATTGTAGTTGCCATCGGCCTATGCTCTTCTGCCGTTCTTCAATTCTAAGTTCTTCAGGGCTCAGTGCAGTTGACCTTTTTCGTTGGTAAAAGGCCCGTCTTTCCTCTGCTAGAACTCTAAGAGGTAGGGTTCCAGCAATGACGCACACTGCTTCTTCTGATATAGTGCGGAAGGCACTAGCTACTCGTAGGGCACTCGGTCGGTATATTGGTCCAGCTTTTCTCCATGATTCTTGGGTTTCCAGTGCATCAGCCCAAATGGATATTCCGTAAGTGAGCACTGATGTGTGTGTGTGTGTGTGTGTGTGTGTGTGTGTGTGTGTGTGTGTGTGTGTGTGTGTGTGTATATGTGTAAAAGCATCTCATAATTTTTGAATGATTCGAACCAAATTAGCGGCATTTTCAAAGAATTTCACCGAATTTGGATTTTCTGTAGATTAGAACCAATTCCGACCAGTAGGTTTTGAGAAATCTCAAAAATAAAAATTTCAGTGTCAAATAAATTACAAAAAGATTTATTTTGTAGTTATTAGTTATTTAATAATTAAATAACCATTTAATGTACGGTGAAATAGTTATTCAATAGTAATAAAAAATAAAAATTATATATTAATTTTTATTTTAAGAAAGTTGCAGAGCAGAGTAAATAAAAAAAATAATTTTAAACTATTCATCTTTTAGTTTAGATAATACTAGCTGTTACTCGCCCACTCCGATGGGCGGTTTATAGAATTGCATTTTTAGATCTAGACTTGAAATTTAATTAGAGTATTGTTTTGACTTGCACAGATTCCCAATTCTATTATCGAATTGACATGTCCTTTTATCCATGTAATTATTCTGGCTAATATTCATTGTAACTTTCAATGTGCAATCATTATAACATTTCCGTGTCTTTTTTACAAAAATGAATAATAATTGATATGAAAATTGAAATTTGTAATGAGCATTGAAAGTTTTAGTTAAAGAAATTGGAGATCTCATAAGTGAAAAAATCTGCCTAGTATATAAACATAACCAATAGAATTAAAAAATTTATTTTAAACAAATGACAATCAATTAGACTAAATTCAGTTACAATAAATATTCATTATTTCTAAGTCAAAAAAATATAGCTTCCGAATAAGTAATCACCAACATGTCATATACTAAAACCTTATTTCTCCGAAACACGCTGCATCTTATGGCATCAGGAGGAGCTTATATCTTGAAAAATGCCAATAATTAAGAACTGACATCGCTATCTTGTTAACTAATGATATTTTTAAAGATACAAGCTCACCCTGATATTACACTCATCGAGACCTTCCATTCGAGTACCCAAATCAATTTTTCATATATTTACATATAATTATATATATTACATACATGTATATATGGAAAATATATCAAAATACATATGGGTACTCAAATAAAAGCTCTTGATGAATGTAACATCGGGATAACCCAGTAAACACGTTTACGTCAATGTGACGTCAAAATGACATTGGGCTATGTCAGGATTTACGTAAGATATAAGTCACGAATGAGTCATATGTGACTCATTATTTCACACTTCCTGACGTAAGATTCTGACGTAAAAATATGACGAAGTCGTGACGTAGTCGTATTATGTCTCAATGACATTTATGACGTACCTGTGATGTCTATATTAGGATAATGATGTCATTAGGACGTAAAAGTGATGTAAGTGATGAAAAATTGTACCTCAGAATAAATATTAAAAAAAAAATTTCTCAAAAATAAAAAAATTTCAATTTCGGAATCAATTATAGTGTTGTGGACTTATTACAAACTTTGAAATACTAGTTATATGTAAATACTTGATGAAAAAATCTTGAGGTTTGCTGGGCTCGAACTCGGGTCCTCACGTGTCAAAGTCTGGAACGCTGCTCACTTGTCCAAGTAACGGTTTATGCCACGTAGTAACTAACTTATGTGTTATGCTTTACATGACGAAAAATGCTTATTTCATAATTTTTTCTGAAATTAAATGGATTTTAAGATCTGGAACTGTCTAAAATTCAAGTTTAATAATTTATTCTATTTCATAAAATTTTATTAAAACTCATGAAATTTTATAAAGTTCTATAAAACTTTAAAAGGCTCGCTAGTGAAACTTGTGGTAATGAATAGGCAATTTATGAATTTTCATAAAAATTGATTGAATCTTACACTTTCGAAAATTTTCGTGTAATAGCGGACACAGCGAACTTTACATAGTTGAGTGAAATTTTTCCAGAGTAAACGATATATCCGTGTCATTTAAATATTTTTTAATATTTTTTTAATTTCTCAAGATTCAAACTTTTTTTTTATTTAATTTTTTCCGAAAATTTAGTATTTTTCATTTAGATTTTTCTTCTTTAAAATTTCAATTTACGAAATTTAGATTTATTTTTTAAATTGAAACTCTTCTAAGAATAACATTTTTTTAATCTATATTTCTTTTTAATTTCAATTTCTTTCGAAATTTTAATTTCTTCAATTTAACATACTAACAACATAATGAAACTTGATGTAAAATACTATTAGTCTCGTCAATGACAATCTTGAACGATTTGAATTATTTCTAATGCAATGTTTCATAAGTAGCAGCACTGATGTCAGAAAATTATTTTTCAAGTAATAGTGCAATATTTAAATGGGTGACATTTAATTTCTTTACGCAGAATCATAAAAAATTATACGTTTATTCGTTTGACGGTTTAAAAATTTAGAGTTCATGCCACATAAATTGAACTCGGTATTTTATTATCATTTCCACACCAAGTCATTTATACTGAATGAAGTCGAAAATATTTTTACAATAGATAAAAGGACCTAAATTCATGGAAAAAATATAAGTGAGAAACATATGCACCGAAAAAAAGTATTTCTTGCACCAAGAAAATTTTGACGGAGGCCGAAGTTATATTGAAGCATGAAGACCCGTGAAAAAATTTTCTGATCAGACTATATCGGGCCTGATATGGAAATCGACCATATCAGACTATATATACCTTGATATAAGTATATCAGACTATGTACCCGCCCGGGTAAAATAAATTATAAATCATTATATTACATAATTATAAATGAAAAATGGCCCTATATAATTATGTATAATTAGGCATAATTTTAATAATTATTTCCATAGGAAAAAAAAATCGGCGCGAGTGGGAATTGAACCGTGGACCTACCGCTTGAAAGACTAATTCACTACCCGTTTATCTGAGAGACTCACTTGGAGAACAAAGTTTATTATAACTACAAGTAATTCAAATCGTATACATGATTAATTCGTAGTGAACAAAATTTTTTATTTAATTTATTAATTATTAATTGTCAATATTTATATATAATAATGGTATCTATATGTAGATTTATAAAATTATCTATGTATATGTCGTAGACAGAACGTGAAATTAGACAGTTCGTGAACCGTCTAAGCATTTCTAGACAGTTCATGAACTGCAGTCAGATCGTGTAATGGTCGATCAGTTACACGAAGTGGCTAAAATTTTTAGACAGTTCATGAAATGCAATTAGGCCTCAGACAGATCGTGTAATGTTCCAAAATTACACTATATGTCTAATTTTTTTAGACAGTTCATGAAATGTCTAATAGCTGTTTTGCCGATCGTGAAATATTTGTGAAGCAAATAAATACCTTAATTAAATCAAGTCAAATTCCGCGCTCAACAACACACAGTTTCATGCGCGCTCACCACAATAATTATACCGTGATTGTGTATTATATGTTGATTTTTTTAAAAATTATTTTTAATTAAATTAAATTAATTTGAATAGATTTTTGTAATTTATTATACACGATGGATAGTCAGTGCACTACTTCAAGTTATAACCACAGCGATAATTATTATTTTAATTTAGACAATTACTATGCTAAAATTGGTGACTACGTGCTTCTTGCAGTACCAAAAGTCGATCGTAGTCCAAGTGATACCCAGAACATTGTATGTGTCATCACAGATCAAAAAGGAGAAGTAAATCAGGTGGGAGTTCGAAACGGGATCATAAGAGGGTCGTTTCGGCCCGAAAATCTTGTTCCAGCTGGCTCTCAGTTCTTTGAATAAATAAAAAATGAAATTTTATTCTTTAAATGATTGACATTGGCTACTACAACTAATATCTTATCTTTTTTTAGTTATTTCCTTTTTAGAAATCCGTTGTTCCTAGATATTTCACGATCGGCAAAACAGCTATTAGACATTTCATGAACTGTCGAAAAATAATTTTTTTTTTTTACCAAATTATCATAAATTTGATATATTTATATATTTTGGAGATAATATAGGGGAACCTGGGGCACAACGGCCCCCCTCAAAAATTAGGTAAAAATTTTTTTATCACTTTCTGTCAAGTTATGACCTCTATAATGTTTTTATGATATTTTGGGCCAATATGTGATATGCGGGGCATAATGGACCACTCGAAAAACGAATTGCAACGAAAAAAAAATTTTATTTTTTCGAATTGAGATAAATTTGGGGTAAAATGAATTAAAAAAAATTTTATTGACCCGAAAAGTAGTGCACTGACTATCCATCGTGTATAATAAATTACAAAAATCTATTCAAATTAATTTAATTTAATTAAAAATAATTTTTAAAAAAATCAACATATAATACACAATCACGGTATAATTATTGTGGTGAGCGCGCATGAAACTGTGTGTTGTTGAGCGCGGAATTTGACTTGATTTAATTAAGGTATTTATTTGCTTCACAAATATTTCACGATCGGCAAAACAGCTATTAGACATTTCATGAACTGTCTAAAAAAATTAGACATATAGTGTAATTTTGGAACATTACACGATCTGTCTGAGGCCTAATTGCATTTCATGAACTGTCTAAAAATTTTAGCCACTTTGTGTAACTGATCAACCATTAGACGATCTAGCTGCAGTTCATGAACTGTCTAGAAATGGTTAGACAGTTCGCAAACTGTCTAATTTCACGATCTGTCTACGACATATACATGAAATCGCAAAAATGATTCTATGATGTATTGCTAAGGTACTTCGTTGTTTTAGAATTAACAATTTCTTTGAAATTAAAAAAATAATCGAAGTAAAATCAGAATTGAAAGCTTAAATTTCGATGGAATTATTTGTTTAGTATATAGAACTATATATTGCTGGAGGGCCTGGCTAACAATTTTTGAACTTGACAAAACTAATAATTTTTGTGAAATTAAATTTTTTTTTTAAGTTCCTATTATTTAATGAAATCATCCGAAAAATACTATATATTAAAAAATTGTTAATCATTGGAGTAACAGATTCTTAGATAGAAAAAGAGAATGTTTTATGGTAATCACAAAATACCTACTGGAGTAAAAAAAATTATATAGAATTCTATATGATTCATATATAATTGTATATGAATTAGGGGAGGGTGGGGTAAGATGGCCCCCTGGGGCATAACGGCCCCCCTTTAAAATTTGGTCGAAAAATAATTTTTTTTTTTTACCAAATTATCATAAATTTGATATATTTATATATTTTGGAGATAATATAGGGGAACCTGGGGCACAACGGCCCCCCTCAAAAATTAGGTAAAAATTTTTTTATCACTTTCCGTCAAGTTATGACCTCTATAATGTTTTTATGATATTTTGGGCCAATATGTGATATGCGGGGCATAATGGACCACTCGAAAAACGAATTGCAACGAAAAAAAAATTTTATTTTTTCGAATTGAGATAAATTTGGGGTAAAATGAATTAAAAAAAATTTTATTGACCCGAAAAATTTAACAAAAAATTGAACTATACAGGGGAGAGTGGTACATGACGGCTCACTGGGGCATGACAACCCCTCTCATAAATTCGGTAAAATTTTTTTTTTCCATTTTCGAAAATAGTAGATTTCACCCCTAGGGATGAAAAGTAAGAAATGGCTCAGATCACATGTTATAGTCAACCAAGGCGAAGCCGAGGACTTTCTCCAAGGACGTCTTATTCTACGCGATTCATATTTTTAATTTTGAATTGATAAAAATATAGAAAAAAAAGGTCTGATTCAAGATATTACGTATTTTAAAAGCTCAATCTGAAAACTCAACATGTGATTTTAATCAATGTAAACTAATGTAACCAATTCATTGCTAAATAACATCTCTGTATTTTTTTTATTGTACGTAGGTTTAAAGCCTTTAAGTGCAATAAAAGGAATTAATTATGTTATTAATTATTATCTACTTAAAACTAATTAACAGCTTAACAATAAAATTTGTGATAATTTTTTTATTAAACGTTGACAAAAATTAAATTTTTGGAATAAAACATGAAATATAAATGTTCGATAATTAGGAAATCACATCGAGATAGCTTAATGAATATACGATTATTCGCAATGATCACAGACATATTCGTCAGAATAATCTTTGCCAATACCTGCGCAAGAATTATGAGACCATTTATTACAATTTTTACACTGAATCCATGACTCTGTGGATTCTAAGTAAAGTTCATTGCAATAAAGACAATGGCAATCATCTTTTTTATATTTTGAATGATTTTTTTTTTTTTTTTAATTTTTTGGTTTTAATTTCATTTTTTTTTTTTGTTTTACTGATGACTTTTTTTTTTCCTTCATTTTAATTTTCATTTTCTTTGAGTTCTCGGGGATACTCAAGACTCGTAAGAATCGTAGTTTTCCCTCGACGACGTTTTCTGGGAGGAAAATCTCTAGATTTGGTGGTAATGGCTTCAGTAAAAAAAAAAATTTTTTAAATGATTTTTTAGGGAGGGGGCCGTTGTGCTTCAGGAAAAAAAATTTTTTTTTTTTCAATTTTTGGCAAAATTTCGACTGATTCATTCGAAATAGACGGAAAATGTAGTATATTACACATCTAGGGCAGTAAAATAAGAAATGTCTCAGATCACATTTAATTGTTGTCCGAGGCGAAGCCGAGGTCAATAAACATGTGATCTGAGGCTTTCTTATTTATTGCCCGTGGTGTGTATACTATTTTTCTCTTAGACGGAGGCGGAAAGTGGCATTTTCGTTTAGCCACATGCATTTTCGTTTATCCTCCTCTATATATACATCTATATAATTATAAATGAATTACATATGCTTCTGTATAATTAGATATAAATCATATATAATGATGTATAATTTTTTTTACTTGGGTATGCCTTATATGAGTACATAAGACTACTTATGTGCTGATAAGGGCATGAGTATATCAGACTATATGAATTCATATCAAGTTATATCAACCCTGATCACGGAATTTTTTTTCAAGTTTATCAAAGTATATATAACTTTATAAGGTTATATCAGGGCATATCAGGACCTATTAAAAAATAATCTCAAATTAGATATGAGCATTAAGGTGGGCCGAAAATCCGCTTTTTTAGAATTTTAATTATTAATAGCAAAAATCCTGTTTATAAGGCTTAAAAAAAAATGTGTGCGAATGGAAAAAATTTTAGGCCGATATCTTAGGCTCGCCAAATGAAGTGAGTTCAGAATCGAAAAAAAATTTATCCATGTACTTATTTTGATAGAAAATTTGATTCTCTACAAAAAAGATCCTTTGAAGAAATCACGTCAAATTGAAATTTCCTGAGATAATGACGATTTTATATTAAAATTTCACATTTTTTGCTATATCTATACTTTTTAACAATAAATTATCGTAGTTTTTGTATGTTTCATTGGAAATTTGATTCTCTATAAAAAAGGTCCTTTGAAAAATTCATGTCAAATTGAAAATTGTCGAAATAATGGCCATTACATTAAATATACTAATGTTTTTTAATATTTTAATATTTTTTATAGTGAGAAGTGGATTATTTGTGGATACATTTTGAAGAAAATATAATTTTTTATGAAAAAAGAATTTCTCATTTGTAGCAATACAACGCGGTGCTCAAATATGTATACGTGTCCGGTATTCGGTGATTCAAGTAAATTACCACAGGATCAATTACCAACTAATGAAGATATTTTAAAGTACTGTAATTATATGAGAGACGAAAAAAAATCTACGAGTAAATTCGAACCATCATTTTTTGAAATCGCTAACGATGTTTCGTTAGATGTAGAATTATTATTTTCTACTGTATCAATTCAAGTAGTTTCTAATCAACGAATCATTCAATTAATTATCTTCCAGCATCAAAAGTATTTAAAAATTAGAAAGCGATTCAGTAATAAAAATTTTTTGTCATTATCTGGTGAAAAAAAATTAATGATTTTAAAGCTGATGCCAAAAAACTTTTTGATGTAAGTTTTTGTAAATGCAGAGACTTTGAAAAATGTGATTGCGCCGAAAAAAAATAAATACCTATCGTTCAGCGTTTATTTCTGTTAGATCAACGAACCACTCTTGCAAGAAACATACAAAAACTACGATAATTTATTGTTAAAAAGTATAGATATAGCAAAAAACGTGCAATTTTAATATAAAATCGTCATTATCTCAGGAAATTTCAATTTGACGTGATTTCTTCAAAGGATCTTTTTTGTAGAGAATCAAATTTCCTATTAAAATAAGTACATGGATAAATTATTTTCCGATTCTGAACTTTCACTTCATTTGGCGAGCCTAAGATATCGGCCTAAAATTTTTTCCATTCGCACACATTTTTTTTAAGCCTTATAAACAGGATTTTCGCTATTAATAATTAAAATTCTAAAAAAGCGGATTTTCGGCCCACCCTAATGAGCATATCAAGCTATATCAAGTCTGATATAGACATATCAAATTGATAAGGCTTGATCAGGCCTGATATGGCTAATTTTCATATCAGGCCATATCAGGACATATCAAAAATTAAATATGGACATATCAGATCATATCAGGCCAGATATGAACATATCAAAAATTTTTATATGGCCTTATCAGCTCATATCAAGCCTGATGAGAATATTTTTTCACGGGGAAATGTTTTAGTCTCAAGAAATTTTGACTTCATTCACGAAATTTTCAGTCATCTTTAATATATTTTTGATCCAAAGAAATTTACCTTTGAGTCAAGATTTTTTTGCAGTGTATGGAAACATACAAGCATAGATATAAAAAATTAATATCCCACATGTATTTAATTTGTATATATTTTTCTTAAAAACGTAAATGAAAAATGTTTTGTATGTTATTTGCTAATATGTTAGATAGGGTAGAAGTAACGTTTTTGGCCACGTTAGCACCGTTTTTGGCCAATGAACATTTGAATTAATTTATAAAAAATTATTATATTATAACCATATTTTTGTTGAGTTTTAAAAAATTTACATTAAAACAAATTGAGTTTGTAATGGTTTATTAATATAAATTCATTTCTATCGTTTATTTGAACGATAAATAGCCATAAATGGTACAGTGGCCACAAACGGTACTTCTACCCTATATTGATTAATATTAAGAAATTATAAATTTTTTTTTATTAAGAACGAACTTAAATTTGCAAGGTACTGGCTTAAATCAGCTGTTTATCTCTTCTAGATTCTTAGAAAATTTCAAACCAATTTTCTCTTATATTTAGCGATTAAGGTAGTACTACCGGTTTTAGAATTTGTGTTCAGAATTTGATGAAATTTGGCATATTGGTACTTTATAATATCATAATTAAGCAGTAAAATTTTTGGAAGCTTGACGAGTCCTGAAAAAAAGATATTAATATTTATATATTTTTGCCTTTACCATTGATCCTTATGGAAAATTACAGACTTTTTTCTATTTCACAAAACTGGACGTTCAGATTCTTATAAATATTGAGACAATTAGAGATAATAACATTTAGAACATATTTAATAACAATCAGTATGGTTTCCGAGCATATGAAAATATTTATTAATAAAAAACATTCAAAATTTGTCTCTGTCTCTCTTTCTCCAACGTGATTTAATATAGGGAAATCTACTACGTTAAACAAATAAGGTTAGATTTTGGGATTTGACTCTTGTGGTAACGGTAGTACTACCTTAATTGTAAATTAGACATTAACTGTAAATTAGACTTATTAAAGAAGTTTTATATTTGATAAATTTTGATCAATCCATAATATTAAAAAAATACATCCCCCAAATTTTACCAATATTATAGAAAATAATCGTTTGTCACTGATTTAGAAAATGACTTTCAAATTACGTCAGTATTATATACAATTGTGACAAATTATTGATGTTAAATAATGACTCACAAATGGTATTGGTATTACGTACGACCGTGACTTGTCACTGATATAAACACATGATATTAATCTTACTTCAAGATTACGTACAACCGTGACTTGTCACTGATGTAAACGCTTGACGTTAAACTTACGTCAAGATTACGTACAACCGTGATTTGTCACTAATGTAAAGGCGTGATGTTAAACTTACGTCAAGATTAAGTACAACTGTGACTTGTCACTGATGTAAACCCATGAAGTTAAACTTACGTCGTTATGACATACAATGATGGCATTAATGTTACGTAACATTGTAGTTTATATATTATGTCAGTTGTACGTAATGTCTAAGTCATTTCCGTGATATCATAGAGAAATAATAAACTTACATCAGTATGATGTCAAAATTATATTATATATTCTTACATCATAATTGAATCACAAGACAGGTCAATTTAACGTCACACTGGGAAGCTTATATCTTGAAAAATGTCAATAGTTAAAAAGTACAGTGCAATTTAACAAAAGTCATTTTTTAATAAAGGAAAAGTTTATTTATTAATAGTTCACAAGTCACGGGATTTACATAGTGACTGCAAGGTTACTAGCAATAGTTATTAAACTTGCAAAGCTATAAATAATAACACGGAGTAGTGTAAAACAATAAATCACACCGTGTTAAATTTACACGAGTGAAAAATTCACACGGAGAAAATTTTACACCAACTTTTCACACTTACACGACGGTGTAAAAGCTCTGGGTCTAACTTTACACCGAAATTTATTACAGTGTACGTATGAATGTGTGTGTGTGTGTGTGTGTGTGTGTGTGTGTGTGTGTGTGTGTGTGTGTGTGTGTGTGTGTGTGTGTGTGCGTGTGTGTGTGAGTGAGTATGTGGACCGCTTATAACTGTTGAACGACTAAACTGATTTTATCGCGGTTGACACCATCCAAAAGGGCGTCACTAAAATTAAATTTCCTGTGAATTCGAACCGATTCGGATCGATAGATTTTGAGAAATTTTAAAAAATCTAAAAAAAACTAAGAAAAAAATCTTTTTTGAATGTGGTTTTTTGCGGTAACTTTTAAACAGTTTTATCGATTATTTCCAAAAACTAATCAGCTCTTAACCTCAAAAAAACAGGTCCATCGCCGCCAAGCTGATCAGAATCGGTTGATTAGTTCGTGAGTTATCGTTGATGAAAGAAAACGGAAAAAAGTGTTTTTTCGGAATTACTTCGAAATTCCGAGTTCGATTAATTTTAACTTAAAGATTATTTATGAGGCTTAAAAAACTCCGTCAAATTCTGCCAATCGCGTGAAAATCAGTTCATTTATTCAAAAGTGATTGCGGTTTGAAAATTCAAAAAATTGCGTTTTATTAAACTGCTATTAGAGTTTTGAGCTCGGAGAGCTCAAAATGACACAAAAATCATATTTTTGAGCTTGAAGACCTCAAAAGCGTAATGTGTAACTTTGAGCGCTTAAATACAGAATGAGCGGGAAGTTGCAGGGATGGCCTTTAGGGTCAACCGTCGTCCTAATTTTTAAAATTTGACTTATTGAGATGTTTCTTTTTTTTTGAAATTTTTGTAATTAAATGCACTTTTTGAAGAAACAATTATTCGAGCCTACCTTTATGGTTTTTTTTTTATTTCAAATTCTCAGAGAGACCGAAATTTTCTTTTATGATTACCATTTTCAATTTCTGTTTTCATTATTTGTTTTTTTTTTTTTTTTTTTTCAATTTAGAAGTTCTTTGAACACTCTCAAAAATATTCAGCATGGTATTATGAGAAATGAACCAAATAAAAAAAATTTGGAAAACGGTTAACCCTAAAGGCCATCCCTGCAACTTCCCGCTAATTCCATACTTGAGAGCTCAAAATTGTACTAATAACGTTTTTGAGCTCTTCGAGCTCAAAAATATTAATTTCGTATCATTTTGAGCTCTCCGAGCTCGAAAATCTGATGAGTTTAATAAAACACTATTTTTTGAAGTTTCAAATCGCAATAACTTTTGAATGAATGAACTAATTCCCACGCGGTTGGCAGCATTCGACGTAGTTTTTCAGGTTTCATTAAAAATTTTTAAGATTAAATTGATCGAAGAAGGAATTTAGAAGTTATTCCAAAAAAACACTTATTTCGGTTTTCTATCGACAACGATAACTCACGAACAAATCAACCAATTTCGACTGGACTGGCGGTGATCGACGTGTTTTTTTAATGTTAAGAGCTGACTAGTTTTTAGAATCGATCGGTAAAGCTGCTTAAAAGTTATTTAACAGAAACCACATTTCAAAAAAATTTTTTTTGTAGTTTTTTTGAGATTTTTCAAAATCTACCGGTTTGAAACGGACTAAACTGTATTCAAAATTTAAGTTCAGTCAAGCCCTTTCGTCACCATCGCGGGGATAGCCAGGACAGCTTCCTACACGGAAAAAAAATCCTATGAAAAATTACAATCGTAACATCGTAATCCAGGACTAGACTTTTAGTAACTTGATTTTTACGATGCTGCCGTCTACAGAATACAATTTGAATTATTAAAAATTACAATATTATTTAGTAAATTTTTTTTCGCAAGAGCAAGTAAAGACGCATACTATATGTTTTAATAAAAAAGTGGTACAGCGTGGAGACGACTCTCTGTATTGGACCTCTCTGTATTTGACCACATTCTTACTCTGTATTTGACGATTTTACACAGCTCTTATGGATAAGGACGAGTCAAATACAGAGAATAGTCCTGTACGGGCGAGTCAAATACAGAGAGCGTTGACTGTACTATAATTCAGAAGCACGAAACAAATAACAAATAAGTGTCAGGTGTTAGAGTAAAAGAGATTTTAAAGAGAATAGAGTAAAATATAAAACTATAGAAAATTAAGTTAAATAATCTATAGAATAAATAAAATTTTTATTTGTTTCAAGAGCCTGAAATAAGATGGAGGAGAAAATTAAAGATAACCTCAAAGAGATTCATGACGAGGAACAAGACAGATGAAATACAGGCCATTCGCTTCTTTTACAAGATGAGTAAATTATGTCAAGAGAGAAAATTAAAAGCCAAAAAGGAAAGGGAAGAGTGGAGTGAGTCAAAAATTCTCCCGAAAATAAAGAGAAAGAGGAACCAAAGGACGAAGATCCAAACAAGATCGAGACCGTAGCGGATATTCACGAGCCTATTGATGAGCAAAAGGGAGATGAGAGTCCAGAAAAGCTGGAAAACACTAGAGAAATAGACGAGACACAAAAGAAAAGTAAGTTATCTTTATACAATTAATTTCCGACCATCAATTAATCGTAAGTAGAGTAAATCTGTAAAATTTAAGAGTTTAGATGTTAATAATATTGGTTAAGAGAACTTAGAGAATAGAGAATAGAGAATAGAGATACCCAATATTATTTAGAGTTAGAGGAGGCCTCAACAAGAGAATTAGAGAGAAAAATCCAGACACTAATTGAGTTCGAAAATTAATATTAAGAGAGATTATAAATTGACGCAAAAAGTCAGTTTTGATATCTGGTACGATTATTTAAGATCCGAGTTAATGAGTCACGATTTATTAGAAGTATTAGAGTCAAACGTGTCGAGTAACAAAAATTTATCAGAGATAGTAATAGAAAAGAGAAAAATCCTTGTTAGAGACATAATAATAAACTACATTGACGAGCACTACCACAAGAGAATTTTTAATATCACCGAGCCCAAAGAAATTTTGAAAAAATTGATTGGGCAAAGACGAGATGAATCTAATGTCACAGTGACGTCAGTTCGTAAAAAATTGTACGCGTTAAAAATGAACAAAAATGAGTCAGTAAACGAGTTTTGTGAGAGATTTGACGCGATAATTAAAGAGTACGAGACTTGTGGCGAGAGCGTAGAATTAACAAAACAGGAAATAAGATCAGCTTTTTACCAAGCAGAGACTCCAGTAATCCCACAATTAAGAGACGCGGATTTGATTAAGAGAACAAATTCAAAAGAAATGACATTAGAAGAAATTAAATCGTTTATTTCACAGCTGGAAGCCAAGAGAAAGAACGAGCAAGATGACCCAAACATCAAAGCAAACAGAGTCAACTCAGGGAGCCGAAGCAGAGAAGACAGGTGTCATAGATGTTCGGGACCTGGACACTGGGAACAACAGTGTCCTTGAAAAGAAAAGGGCATGTGGAATTACTACAAGTGCAAGAAAATGACGGAACACAAAGCCAGTGACTACGAAAAGTATCCCGATCGTTTCAGGAAACGCGAAGGTAATACTTTTAGAGGTAAAGATTTTAAAAAGCATGATAAAACTGAATATAATAAAAATCAGTATAGAGGTAGAGGGCTAGAGAAAAATGAACAGAAAGGGGTTAAGAGTAATAAAAATAATAAGAGTACCAAAAACACTAAGAGTAATTACAATAATTATAAGAGCGCTAACAACAATAGAGATCAACAAGGAAAGGAAAGCCTTAGGAGAATAAAAGGGGATGAGGAAGATGATGGAGGTAAGAGTCAAAACGAGAAATATATTACTTTCATAGCCGACTCGGGGGCTACAGATCACGTCATAAACGACAGCCTATTTTTGAGTAATTTTAAAAATTGTTAAGATAAAGTAATTAAGAGTGCGAATAAAAATGACTCCGCAAACATTGTAATAGATGGAAAAGGCGATCTGTTGCTCTATAGAGACGGCGATGAGAATAATATATTTAAATTAACAAATTTAATAAGCGCAAAAGACGTATCTGAGAATTTACTATCACTAGCGGTATAATAGTTAAACTAGCGGTTTCCCGCCCGCTTCGCTGGGCGAATTGAAAAGGAAATAAATTAAATTTTATGTTTTATTTCTATTTATTTTTTTTCATATTTTCTATATCTCAAATTTCTTTTTTATATCTCATGTGTTTAGAAAATGCAATGCTTTTAATCTGTTACATTTTCGCAATTCCGTAATGAGAACAATTCATCGATTATGTGATCAGCAAAAATAAAATGTATGTAAAATTCTTAGTCCATTGACTGAATAGCTATATGTAATGTTAAATTTTGGAAACGTTACAATGACTTTTTTGCCGCTGCCAAAGAGACGATTGTTGTAAGAAAATATCACTATAAAGTAAGAAAAATATTTAAATCCGTTGAACTTGGAGGCCATCCCGGTATTTGTCTGTTTCTCTTGAAATTCTATCAAATTTGATATTTGTAGGAACTGTATTTAAAGAATATGAATTTTTTGACAATTATCATTCCTGCACTCCTATGTGGGGGAGGAACTTCATAAGATCCTATTCGAGATGATTTTTACATGACAAATAAAAGATTCTTACCAAATTTACAGCTTTTAGAAGCTATATTTTGGAAATTAAGATTTTTTTTTGTCAACACCCACCCTCGCAATCCTTATTGGGTGTGATTCGTCATTAAATCCGCTCTTAGATTATTTCTACACCACATGTAGAAGATTTTTACCAAATTTGGAGTCTATAAGAGCTATATTTTACAAACGGGAAATTTTCATTATCAATGCCCCCGCAATCCCTTAACTGAAATAGACGTCATACACGAAGATTCTCACCGAATTTTGAGTCTGTAGAAGTTACAGTTTGGAAATGAAAATTTTAGATTTTAACACCCACCTCCGCAATTCCTATCGGAAGTAGACTTTATTAAAATCCATTTTGAGGTGATCTCTACATAAGAGATAAAAAATTTCTAACAAATTTAGAGTTTTTAGAAGCTATATTTTGAAAATTAAGATTTTTTATGGTTAACACTCACCCCCACGATCATTAATGGAGTTGATTCGTTGTAAAATCCATTATTAGATCATTTTTATATCACATATAGAAGACCTCTACTAAATTTGGAGCTTATAGGAGCTATAGCTTGGAAATTCAAAATTTTAATTGTTAACACCCACCCCCGCAAACTCCTGTGAGGTATCTTAAAATTCGTTCGTATATTATTTCTACATCTCTTAGCGAAAATTCCTACCCAATTGGAGTCTGTAGGAGCTATAGATTGAAAATTAAAAATTTTCATTGTTAATACCCACCCCCGCAACCCCCTGTGGGTTGAGATATCCTAAAATTCGTTTATAAATTATTTTTACATCACTTACAGAAAATTCCTACAAAATTTTGAGTCTGTAGGAGCTAGAAGTCGGAAATTTTTAATTTTCATTGTTAACGTCCACCCCCGCAATCCATATTGGGAGTAGATTATCGTAAAATCCGCTCTTAGATCATTTCTACATCACATATAGGAGATTCCTACCAAATTTGAAGTCGATAGGAGCTATAGGTTAAAAATGGGAATTTTCTATTGTTAACGCCCCCGCAACCCCCCTTGTGGGTGGAATTTCATAAAATCCGTTCTTAGCTGACCTCTACTCGGCGAAAGGAATATTCCTACCAAATTTCAAGTCGCTACGCCTTATGGTTCCAGAGATATCGTGATGAGTCAATATATAGGTGGGAATCTCTTATATATATATAGATGATAAAAATTTAGAGGTAATAGAGAAAAATACTCATAAAATAGTGTTAGAGGGAGAATATGAAAAACCAAACTGGGTTTTAAATTTTAGAGTTAAAAATTATTTAAACAAAGAGTCAGACGAAGATATAGAGTATGATGTTTACTGCTGCAGAACTATAATGATGAAAGATGACGAGATTAAAGAGCAATCGCAAAGAATCATTCAAGACAAAAAATTATTAGAGTGGGAGGGAGTAGAGAATGAAAGGAAACTGAAAGATTCTGCGATTGGGAGGGAGAAAGAGAGCATCACGTCATCATTTAGAGAAGAAAATCCGGGCATCAACTCGGAACTTACTAGGTAAAGATGAGAAAGCGTGTTATCTACGATCAGACCAGGGCACGGAATTCACTGGAGGTAAATTCTTAGAGGTACTGAAGAGAGAGAAGATAGAGGCGGAGTTCGTATCTCCATATACACCTGAACATAACGGCGTATCTGAGAGATTCAATGCGACAATCCAGAGAAAAGTAAGAGCATATATGCTTGACTCAGGCCTACCATCGACTATGTGGGAGTTAGCAGTGGATGCAGCAGTGTATGCATACAACAGAACTCCACACAAGTCAATTGAGTATCAGACTCCTCTGGTAAAGTTTGCACCAAATGCAAGCTGTCACTATGAACAGATAAAAAGATTTGGTTGCATCAGATACATGAAAATCCCGAAGCCAGAATCAAAATTCACTGAACGAGCACTCAAAGCGGTCCTGGTTGGATACAAACCAGTTGGATATTTACTATGGCATCCAAGCACGAGAAAATTTCTAGAGTCGAGGCATGTAAAATTCAATGAGAAAATTGTATACAATGATGTGTACAAAAATCAGCATTTAGAAGAAACTAGAGAAAATCCAAAAGAAGAGAATTTAATTGAATGGAATTCGCAGAGTGAATTAGAGAAAGAGATTAATATTGAAAAAGAGATTGCGAAGTCTGAACCAAAGAAAAGAGGTAGACCGAGCAAGAAAGTCAAAACACTAGAGAAAATAGAGAATAAAAAGAGTCAAATTGAAACAAATAAACCATGCACCAGAAGTCAGAGCAAGAGAAAATTAAAATTAGATGATGCGAGTGAAGTAAATTATATCTACAAGCCAGTAGAGGATATAAGCTTCACGAAAGACAAAGACACTCCAAAAGATTTAACAAACGAGAAAATTAGAGATGAAGATGAAGAGATACACTGTCTTATGGCATCACTAAATGAGGATCCAGCAAGTTATGCTGAAGCAATGAGAACACGAGAAAGAGTATCATGGGCAGGAGCTATTAGAGACAAGATTGAATCAATGAACAAGAATGAAGTTTGGAGATTAGTGAGTAGAGCAGAAATTCAACAACAAGGGCAAAGAGCGAATATCATAGATTCGAAATGGGTATTCAAAAGAAAACTGGAATCTGATGGAACCACGAGGTACAAGGAACGGCTAGTAATTAGAGGAATTGAATATAAAAATAAATACGATCTCAAAGAGACATATGCGCCTGTATCAAGGCTACCATTAATTAGAACAGTACTAGCAATTATTAATAAGTTCGACTTATTTTCATGTCAGTTAGATGTAAAGACAGCGTTCTTGAACGGAATACTGGAAGAGGAAATATATATGGAGATTCCAGAGGGTCTGGAGGTCGACGAACACACGAGAAAGACTATGGTATGCAAGTTAGAGAAGTCACTATATGATTTGAAGATAAGTCCAAAGAAGTGGAACAAGAGATTCACCGAAAAGATCAAGGAAATTGGGTTCGAGAACGACTTGCATGAGCCATGTCTTTACACATGGAGGAAAGATGGCGTAATGGCACTAATAGTACTATATGTGGATAATATATTGATAATAATAATATATTGGCGAGAAAAAATTAGAGGAAATTAAGAGTCATCTTAACAGTGCATTTGAGATGAAAGATCTAGAAGAGCCAAAGAGTTTTCTGGGGATGCAAATTCACAGAGATAGAAAAGAGAGATGTATGACGATTAAACAAGAGAGATATATTGAAAGTATTTTAGAGAAATTCAATATGAAAGAGTCCAAGCCACAAAGTACACCAATGGTCACGAAACAAGTAGAGAATCAAAGCAAGAGAAGAAAATTAGAGGAAACAAAAACAGAGAGTTCATTTAAGAGTGGAGAAATTAAAAGAGTACCGTTTAGAGAAGCCATCGGAAGCTTGATGTACCTAGCCAATGCAACCAGGCCAGATATCTCATTCGCAGTGAACTACCTAGCCAGAAAGCAGATAGAGCCAACAGAGAGTGATTAGTTAGGCGTAAAGAGAATATTGAGATACTTAAGAGGGACTTCAGAATTGGATTTGAAATTCACGGGCAAAACAGAAACGTTGAAGGCGTTCACTGATGCGAGTTTTCGAGACAACGAGGGGTCAATATCAACAGGAGGCTACGTAATTAAAGTATTTGAAGACATAATCGCCTGGAGAAGTCATAAACAGAGCTATGTGACACTATTCACATGCCAAGCTGAATACTTGGCAATGAGCGATGCCTGTCAAGAAATTATATCCTTAGACAAGGCCACGAGATTCATAATTTGCAAGACACTGTTCCCAGCAACAGTTTGGTGTGACAACCGTTCTGCAGAAGACTGCACTAAAAAGGACGGAAGTCACAAGTTAAAAATGTTTGACGACAATTTAGAGGAAATTAATGAAAGTTTGTTAGAGCGAGAAAAGAGTGGAAGCCGAAAACACATGGCAAACACTCATGGAGACTTTATCAAGGAGTGTGTCGAGCAAAATAGAGTGAGTATACTGGGTAGCCACTAAAGAGAACATAGCGGACTGTTCGGTGAACAAGGCCCAGTAGCGATTAACTCGCTCCTGGGGGACTCCTAAATTCAAGAGACGCACCTGTCCACCGCTAGTTCCCGCAAAAATCGAACCGCCAATAGAAAATCAGCCTCTCGATCACGCCATGAATCGACCGCTTTATTGGCTGATCGCTCCCGCTAGACATGCGCAATAGCCTTCTTCCCCAACTCAACGAGGAAGAAGACGAACTATTATTATTATCTTTCGCTTCTACGCTTTCGCTGCATCAAGTCGCCATTAGTATTTCTTTACTTTCGCTTTTCGTTAATAAACCGCATTTCGGTTATTTAATAATTTAATTTGCTTAAATTAATTGTTAATAATTAGCTTTAGTTTGTTATAGGTAATTTGTGTTAATAGTGCATTTATTTCACCGCTTTTTCAGTGCCGGCAAAGTGTTCAACCACGTGTCAACCGGCTTCGCTTTTGCAAACCACGCTGTAATTTATAAATCCGCTTTTATCTTAACAATCCGCTATTAAACATATTAAATATTGAGTGTATTTAATGTAAATAAATTCCTAGTGTTAATTTTGATAATTATTTATGCGTTTTAATTGAGATATCCAGACCTAAACCTGATCCCCGCTTTTCCGCTCTTTCAACATTTTTCACGGACATTATGATGAAACCATTAGCCTTAGAGAGTCATAGATACCTTAGAAATAAACTAGTAAGCTAAATTAACATAATTTATTTGTCATTTTGTTACAGGCAAACCATAAGAGAT
Source organism: Cotesia glomerata (assembly GCF_020080835.1). NCBI lineage: Eukaryota > Metazoa > Arthropoda > Insecta > Hymenoptera > Braconidae > Cotesia > Cotesia glomerata. Next base: position 16,246,563 of record NC_058162.1, read on the forward strand.
TTAGAGGATCTGACAAAGGGAGGGAGTGTGAGAGAGGCTTTGTCAGAACGTGGAGCGGGGAGAGATGGAGGGGAGTTGCGAGCGCTCTCGGGGCCTCGAGTCGTCACTTGAGTTTGGACGCTTGCCCTTTACGTATTGCTTTACTTTTGTATAAGAGAGTTGCAAAATATATTAAGTTGCTTTATTTAATTACCCAGTACTATTGTTATTAATAATAACCCTTCACCTGACCTAATATCCTAACATAATTAAACTACTCTGTTAATTATAATTATAATTATAATAATTGATTAGATAATTGTGCACCACGGAGAAAACATTGGAAATTTTCTCCCGCGTGTTTGCTACCCTCGCTTTCGGCTCGGGTACCAATTTTCCGCGTTGGGAGAAAATTTCCAACTTTTTCCCCATGGTACACAATGGACTATTTTTAATGCAGGATCATGCCAGAATATTCGCCAGGAATGACCAAACATCTTCACGCCTCACCAAATGCGGTCATGTATGAGTTTGAATCAATTCAAAGGAAAAGCGTTAATAAATTTTCGAGCTCCTTGAAATTTGAAATGTGAATTTAACTGTTCATTCAAGCTGTTCCTACTTAGAAGCATGATATTTATTTTTCAATTCTTCGATATCACGATTCTATATTGAAAGAAAAATGCGGTTCTCTGAATTAGGGAAATCTCGTTAAATAGCATCTTCACTATTCAATTGAAGTTCTTATATCTAAAATTATTCATTATATTAGAACAAAAAATTCCTGGCTCAGGTCAAGTGATTTCCTGGCCAAACTGATATCCTGGCTTAATAGTCAACTTAAGTGATATCCTAGCTTAATATTCATCTTGATTCACTTTAACTCAGGAAACGAGAAAATAATTATGAAAGCCTGGACCAGGAATCGAATCCGCATCATTTGCTTACGCAGCAAGGGCTCTTCCAGTTGTCATTTGAGACATTGTTCATAACAATTGTTAACAAGGTTAGCCTTTCAGTCACCTAATATTTTTTTGTTAAACATGACAACAGAAAATATTTAATAAAATATTAGGGGTGTGCGAATATTCGAGTTTACGAATTATTCGCCTCGAATTCGATTCGAATTTCGAATATTCGAATAGTTCGAATAATTCAAATAGTTCGCATAATTCGAATAGTTCGAATAATTCGAATAATTCAAATAATTCAAATAATTCAAATCGTTCAAATAATTCAAACAGCCGTTTTCTGTTGATAAACTGAATAATTTTTGTGTAAAAATAAATTCGTTATATTTTATTTGACTAAATGAAGTCTTCATGATTATTCGATAGTAAAGTCTGCTTATTATTCGTAATAAATATCTCTTGGTGTATTCGGACTCCCCGTCTCGGTGCAACTCGCCAATTTGACGTTTTTCGGAAAAAATTCGTTTTTTGAAAAAATGAGATCTACGGATCCGACAGATCAGACATTAAAGGAGTGTCAAAATATAGACTACATTTGGAAATTTTATAGCTTTATTTCTAGCTAAGATTAATTAATTTAATTTTTGTTTCTCTTAACTTAAATAAAATAAGTCTATGTATAGCTATATTATATTACAGTAATATTTATATCGCCCACACAAGTTTTTTATATATTTTACATATTCCGCAAATATTTTTATATATTTTTTATATTCCAAAAATATGAGAAATATCATATAGATATATAAAATATATGAAAAAAATCGTGTGCATACTTTAATGAAAGGTCTCGATGAGCGTAATAATAGGATTAGCTTATTTCTTGAAAAATGTCAATAATAAAGGAATGACGTTTTATTTTGTCTACGAATGATATTTTTAACGATCTAAGCTCATCCTGGAGTTACACTTATCGAGACCTTGCAACTATTCAAATTATTCGAACTATTCGAATAGTTCGAATAATTCGAATATTTCAAATAATGCAAACAGTCGTTTTCTGTCGATAAACTAACTAATTTTAGTGTAAAAATTGATTCGTTTTATTTTATTTGACTGAATGGAGTCTTTATTATTATTTGATAGTGAAATATGCTTATTATATTTGTAATAAATACTTCTTGGTGTATTCGGACTTCCTACTTCGGGGCACTTCGCCATTTTGACATTTTTCCAGGAAAATTTGATTTTTTTTTAAATGAGATTACGACATGATGGTTCAGACATTGAAAGACTGTAAAGGTAGCAATGAAAAGCGACAACAATTAAAACGTCGCATAAGCTTTTTAATAAAATATTTTATAGATATAATATTTGTCATATTTGTGAAATATATAAAAAATAAGTGTAGGTCTTCGAATAAAGAGTCTCTATAAGTGTAACATCAAGATGAGCTTACATAATTAAAAATATCATCAGTGAAAAAAACACAACGGCATTTCTCTACTATTGACATTTTTTTAAGTGTAAACCCGAGAAAAAATGTTTCTATATAATCATATATAATTGTATATAATCATATATGATTATATATGGAATCACATATATAATTATATACAATTATATATAATCATATATAATTATATATAATCATACATGATTATATATGGAATTGTATATAATTATATATAACTATATATGGAGCAATATACAGCCATGCAAGATTATATATAGTTCCATATACAATCATATATAAGTATATATAATTATATATAACCATACATGATTATATATGGAATTGTATATGAGGTCATATATAATCATATATAATTATATATGACTATATATGGAGCAATATACAGCCAAGCAAGATTATATATAGTTCCATATATAGTTATATATAATCATACATGATTATATATGGAATTGTATATGAGGTCATATATAATCATATATAATTATAAATGACTATATATGGAGTAATATACAGCCATTCAAGATTATATATAATCCCATATATAATTATATATAAGTATATATAATTATATATGCTTATATATGATCAACATATATAAAAATTTTTTCTTTGAAAAAAAAATTTTTTTTGGTAATCACGAAAAGTGTAAAATGATGTTTATAATTACGTTTAAATAATTCTGAAATACAAAATTTGTTACATTTCCTATGAGATGTTTTGGTCTGCTCTACTACTACCTAATAGTAAAATCATTATTTATTTTATTATTTAAATAAGTGTTATATTATAATAAGATTCGGTCAAATAAATAAATTATGAATTATGACTATCCAAATATATTATAAAATCAATTTTTATATTATGTTTATGATAAACTCATATGATACATTATGTAGATCATAGAATCATTGTCATCTAAGACAGCAGCACAGCAAACAGAAACTTCAAGACGCACGGAGATCACTAAAGTTAAGCAGCATTGAGCAGGGTTAATAGTTGGATGGGTGACCGCTGGTGTTATAGCCGTAAAATTATAGCTAGATATTTTTTTTTGCATTATAATTGGTTACAGAAAATTGCGTAGGGCCATATTAAATACTATATCCATAAAATTAACCCAATAATTAATTAGATGTAATAAATATATAATTAAATATTGTTATATATAATTATATATAATTACTAGCGGTTTCCCGCCCGCTTCGCTGGGCGAATTGAAAAGGAAATAAATTAAATTTTATGTTTTATTTTTATTTATTTTTTTTCATATTTTCTATATCTCAAATTTCTTTTCTATATCTCATGTGTTTAGAAAATGCAATGCTTTTAATCTGTTACATTTTCGCAATCCCGTAATGAGAACAATTCATCGATTATGTGATCAGCAAAAATAAAATGTATGTAAAATTCTTAGTCCGTTGACTGAATAGCTATATGTAATGTTAAATTTTGGAAACGTTACAATGACTTTTTTGCCGCTGCCAAAGAGACGATTGTTGTAAGAAAATATCACTATTAAGTAAGAAAAATATTTAAATCCGTTGACCTTGGAGGCCATCCCGGTATTTGTCTGTTTCTCTTGAGATTCTATCAAATTTTATATTTGTAGGAACTGTATTTAAAAAATATGAATTTTTTGACAATTATCATTCCCGCACTCCTATGTGGGGGAGAAACTTCGTAAGATCCTATTCGAGATGATTTTTACATTATAAATAAAAGATCCCATCAAAACTTTGAGTCTATAAAAACTATCGATTGGAAATGAGAAATTTTCATTGTTAACGCCCCCGCAATTCCTATCGGAAGTAGAATTTTTCGGAATCCGTTTTGATCTCCTCATGACAAATGAAAGATTCCGACCTAATTTCGAGTTTGTAAAAGTTACAGTTTGAAAATGGAAATTTTAAATTCTAACACCCAGCCCCGCAATCCCTGTTGGAAATAGAATTTATTGAAATCCGTTTTGAGATGATCTCTACATGACAAATAAAAGATTCTTACCAAATTTACAGCTTTTAGAAGCTATATTTTGGAAATTAAGATTTTTTTTGTCAACACCCACCCTCACAATCCTTATTGGGGGTGATTCGTCGTTAAATCCGCTCTTAGATTATTTCTACACCACATGTAGAAGATTTTTACCAAATTTGGAGTCTATAAGAACTATATTTTACAAACGGGAAATTTTCATTATCAATGCCCCCGAAATCCCTTAACTGAAATAGACATCATACGCGAAGATTCTCACCGAATTTGGAGTCTGTAGAAGTTACAGTTTGGAAATGAAAATTTTAGATTTTAACACCCACCTCCGCAATTCCTATCGGAAGAAGACTTTATTGAAATCCATTTTGAGGTGATCTCTACATAAGAGATAAAAAATTTCTACGAAATTTAGAGTTTTTAGAAGCTATATTTAGGAAATTAAGATTTTTTATGGTTAACACTCATCCCCACGATCATTATTGGAGTTGATTCGTTGTAAAATCCATTATTAGATCATTTTTATATCACATATAGAAGACCTCTACTAAATTTGGAGTTTATAGGAGCTAGAGCTTGGAAATTAAAAATTTTCATTGTTAATACCCACCCCCGCAACCCCCTGTCGGCTGAGATATCCTAAAATTCGTTTATAAATTATTTTTACATCACTTACAGAAAATTCCTACAAAATTTTGAGTCTGTAGGAGCTATAGTTTGGAAACTTTTAATTTTCATTGTTAACGCCCACCCCCGCAATCCATATTGGGAGTAGATTGTCATAAAATCTGCTCGTAGATCATTTCTACATCACATATAGGAGATTCCTACTAAATTTGGAGTCGATAGGAGCTATAGTTTAAAAATAAGAATTTTCCATTGTCAACGCCCCCGCAACCCCCCTTGTGGGTGGAATTTCGTAAAATCCGTTCTTAGCTGACCTCTACTCGGCGAAAGGAATATTCCTACAAAATTTCAAATGTCTACGCCTTATGTTTCCAGAGATATCGTGATGAGTCAATATATAGGTGGAAATCTCATATATATATATAGATATATGATTAGATATGATTATATTTGGCCATTTTTCATATATAATCATATATAACCAATTTATATATAAATATATATAATTATATATAAATATTTTTTCTCGGGAGCTCATTCTAAAGTTAAGCTAGTCAAGGCCTTTCATTTGACTACGCACACGAATTTTTTCATATTTTATATATATATATATATATATATATATATATATATATTTATTAGGGTGCTTCATTTGAGACGACTATTTTTTTTTTTCTTACTCTATTGACGAAATATTGTTCTTTACATAGAAAAAAAAATTTTCACCAAAGGATAGTTCTTAATTTCAATTTTAAGTACTCGCTGGATGAATTTGAAGTTTTCTCATTTAATTAACCCGTTAAAATCATTTTTTTTTGCTTAAATTAGCTATAGTATAGCGACATTTCATGACATTCATTTGACCATGGGCGGAAGTTGTAGAGGGATCCTTCCTCTTTAAAAGCTCTGACAGCTTATTTCCAATTTATGAGCTATCTCGCCAGTAAAAAATTGTATACTCGATTTTCGCTTAAAAGTTGTGGTTTTTTTATTTTTTCTCCTAAACTATTAATCTGACACCAAAATTGCAAAGGACATTTTTTGTAAAGAATTTAATTTTCTACAAGATAAATTGATAGCTGAACCCTTTCAATGAATTGCCTCTGAGATAAATTTAATTAATTACAAGAAAACAATAAATGACACAATTTTATCGTAATTTTTATACTTTTTAATAAAACAACAGTTAATAAAAAAAATTATAACATTGTATATTTTTATAATCAACCATTTTGATATCGTTATAATGCCTAAATTTTTAAAATTTTGAATCATCTTACAAATATTTTCATAAATATAGTTGTTACATAAAATATATCCAAAATATATAGTTATACGTAACTCCAGCTCACAAAAAAAAAGTGGTATGTACTTTGGACCGGACCTACCTATTAAAATGAATATTGACCCACTGAATCCGAATTTCAAGTCCGTTTGACCCGGTCACCCTACAATTTTGAGCATAATGCAAAAAACCCCAAAAAATTGCAAAAAACTGCAGTCACAGCAATGAAAAAATTCTTCTGGACCCGGATCAAGTATGATTTTTATGTATCTCAATTTACTGAAACTAAACCTGAACGTTAAGTAGCCTGTCAAGCCGACCAAATTTGGAAAAAAAAAAAAAAACGAAATACCCAAAAAAATTGCAATAAGTCAAAAAATTGAAGTTATCGAGAAAAAAATTTTTTTCGACTCAGATTGAGTATGATTTTCATGTATTTTGTTCCACTGCGTTTGAATCTGAAGTTTTCTTGCCCCGTTAACGTTTTAAAATTAAAAAAAATCTCAAAAAACCAAAAAAATCGGGAAAATTGCAGCTATAAATATGAGAAAAAATCTATAAAACATGATTAAATACTTTTCTTGTATTTTTTCGCGCATAAAATACAAATTAAGAATCTGAAAATATAATAAAAATTTTTAAATCTATAAAAAATGACGCATAACTAGAATAAAGAGAACGATTTTCTCGAATTTTAAACTGTTCTTCATTGGTATCAAACTCTTTTGTTCTCAAATGATCTACGCAGTAAATTTTTCTTCTGTTTGGTATTATCTCTTGTATTTCATGCGTGAAAAAATACAAGAAAAGTATTCAATCATGTTTTATAAATTGTTTTTCCATATTTGTAAGTGCAATTTTCCTGATTTTTTTGGTTTTTTGAATTTTTTTTAATTTTAAAACTTTAACGTGGCACTGGGCTAATTAACGTTCAGATTTAGATTCAGTAAATTGAAATACACAAGAATCATACTTGATTCGGGTCCAGAAGAATTTTTTCATTGCTGTGACTGCAGTTTTTTACAATTTTTTGGGGTTTTTTTGCATTATGCTCAAAATTGGAGAATGACCTGGTTAAACGGACTTGAAATTCGAATTCAGTGGGTCAATATTCATTTCAATAGGTAGTTCCGGTCCAAAGCACTTTTTTTTTGTGAGCTGGAGTTATGTATGACTATATATTTTGGATATATTTTATGTAACAACTATATTTATTAGAATATTTGTAAGATGATTTAAAATTTTGAAAATTTAGGCATTATAACGATATCAAAATGGTTAATTATAAAAATATACAATGTTATAATTTTTAACTTCCCGCTAAGAAAATTGAAAATTAAAAAAAAATCGGGAAGTTATTGGTTTTACCCCGTTTTTCGAAAATCGAGTTCTCATCAGATCTAGACGTTTTAAGGTCCTAGGAAACTTCCCTGAATGTCTTCGCGATGATGTCCGTATGTCTGCCTGTATGTATGTGTTTTTTTTGTGGGAATCCTTTTACGGATTCTAGGCATAGCTGTTTGGCCTGGATATGTGGCGACTCGACGCAGCGTCATACTAACTCGACACTAACGCCCCTACCCACTAAACCCTAAACCCCTTTTCCTTCTTTCCTCTAATCCCTCATGGAAACCGCCGTCAGGCATTACTTCGTGAAGGGAGGATCTAGCTACTGCTCTTCCTTCTGGTGGCTAAGGTGTTAACTATCTTCCTTCTATCTTCTGCTATTTGCTCTTTTTCTTTCGGTGGAACGCAAGTCTTTAAGGACTTCTGTTGCAAACGTGTTGGTAGCGTTCCAGGCAGCTTCTGATGACAACATTGCTTCTACTAGTGAATCTGGTTGCATTCTCTGGTTCAGGATCCTCTCCAGTTCTTCACGCTGTAAATCGAAACGAGGACATACAAAGAAGACGTGCTCCGCGTCTTCAGCAGCTCCTGGGCAGGACGGGCACTCCGAAGAGTCATCGTGCTTAAAGCGGTGTAGATACTCTCGAAAACACCCATGTCCCGCTAAGAAAATTGAAAATTAAAAAAAAATCGGGAAGTTATTGGTTTTACCCCGTTTTTCGAAAATCGAGTTCTCATCAGATCTAGACGTTTTAAGGTCCTAGGAAACTTCCCTGAACGTCTTCGCGATGATGTCCGTATGTCTGCCTGTATGTATGTGTGTGTGTGTGTGTGTGTGTGTGTGTGTGTGTTTTTTTTTTTTTTTTCTTTATAAAGGAGGTAAAATACGTTTACGTATGCCAGGACTTGGTGTTGTTGCCAGGACTAGGTGTTGGTGCCTGGGTATGTCGGACTCAGAAGACAATATTATTTTGCAACAATTCCGACTAAACATCCTCCTCTCTCGTTTCCCTATAGATGTTACAGGGAAGACTGGATCAGGACCGCGTTAGCATTACTTCAATCCAGTCCATGTTGTGCCTCACGACACCTACTTCTTGTTATTACTGGTTTCTAATCCCTTTCTGCGATTTTTTCTTTCAAGAGATGCTGCGCGTAGGCTACTACAGCTGTCCAGTTTTCTTCTTTTTTGATCATGCAGGTTACCAAGCTCTCAGGGGAGAACGCGGTGCCCATTGTTTCTTCGGTGCAGATTCTGTCGTCCTTCCATCGATCACACTCGAAAAACGTGTGCTCGGCGTTGTCAATTTTGTCTGGACAGTATTTGCACGTTGGTGCCCTGTGCAAACCCATCTTGAATAGATAGGCATTGAACTGCCCATGTCCCGTCAGTAGCTGGGTCAGAAAGAAGTCCGTGTCCCCGTGCTTCCGAGAAAGCCAGACGTTGATGTTTGGGATCAGTCGCACTGTCCATCTGCCTGTCTCTCCCGACGTCCATCGGTCCTGCCACTCTTGCTGCGTTTCCGTTTTTATCCTCGTTCTTGCCTCCTTCATGTTTTCGCCACCGATTTTAGCGTCGTAGAGTCTTGCTCTCTCGAACGCTAATAGGTCGATGGGCGCAGCTCCCGCAATGACCAATACAGCCGCTTCGGAAACCGTGCGGTAGGCGCAGGCAACTCTGAGAGCGCCTCGCCGCTGCACTACTGCCATTTTCCGCCGATAGGTTTTCTGCTTTAATATATCTGCCCATATTTCTGCTCCATAAAGCAGTACCGAATGGACTGCTTCCAGTAGGACTCTTCTCTTTTTAGTTCTTGGTCCCATAGTATTCGTCATAATCCTTGCTAGGCTAGACACCGTCTTGCTAGCTTTCTGGCATGCACTATCGAGGTGTTCGCGGAAAGATAGTTTCTCGTCTATCATTACCCCCAAATAGCGCAGGGCCCTTGTTGACGTTAGCGTTATTCCTCCCATGTCCACAGCAAATGGTTTTGGGAACCATTTTTGGCGTCAGAACGACCATCTTGGTTTTGTGTTTTGCGAGTTTCAGGTGGTGTTTATCGAGCCAAGTCTCGACAGCATCAATGATTTCCCGAACGAGTAGTTCGATCTCTTCTACGCTGTCTACTATTATCGTGGCCGCGACATCGTCTGCAAAGCCTGTTAGCTCCACTTGCTTTGGCAACGGGATTTCCAGAAGCTCGTCGTAGTCTGCGTTCCATAGATCGGGCCCCATTATTGAGCCTTGCGTTACGCCAGCCGTTATGGCGTATTCTTGTGGACCTTCCGTGGTTTCTGCTATCAGCTTTCTCTCGTCAAGGTAGTTGTCGACTAGTGCCAGATTCTCCGGCTCCACGTAAAATCTGTGCTCCAGGGCGTCCAAAATATCTCTCCAATTTGCGCTGTTAAAGGCATTTCTAATGTCTAGCGTGAGGACAAGACACACCTTGCGGGCTTTGAGGCTACCAGTCCATGCTTCTCTCACTGTCGCTACGACTTTATGGATCGCGCCGACTGTTGAACGTCCTTTCCGGAAGCCGTGTTGGTTTGCGGCAAAACCTCCAGTACGGTCTATGTCGTTGCGAAGTCTCCCTTGTATGAGCTTCTCGAGCAGTTTTCCAGCAATGTCCAGCATACAGAGTGGTCTAAACGACGAAGGTGTTATGGGGGTTCCCTTACCTTTGTCTAAGAGAACCAATCTCTGCCGTTTCCAGACCACGGGAAACGTGCCAGTTGCCAAGCATGCGTTGTAGGAGTTTGTAACGGGTTGGTACCGTCCCTTGGTCACCCCTTTATTTAAATATAATAATTAAGGGCGCCACTGGAATTTTTATCACGGTTTCCAGAACCGGTCCAAGCAAGAGAGATATCACAGGGTCGAGAGAAATCATAAAAATTTGACATAAATAATAACAAGTAGATTTGACATTGATCATGAATTTATTTTCTTAATTTTACATAACTAAATTCTATTTTAATTCTCACACACACTCACATACCCGAAAAATTTTCTTAATCCTAACAGTACCCTCTGAAGGAGCGTCTATACTGTAGTTTCTATCATAGTTTCTTATTCCTACGATACCCTCATAAGGAGCGTCTATATCATAGTTTCTATCATAGTGGCTTATTCCTGACGGTACCCTCATATGGAGCGTCTATACCGCAGTTTCTACCTAAGTCGCGCTGTCCACAGGACCCTCACGCTCTAAGACTCTAGATTTGACCTTGGGTGGTCGCCCGGACCCCTGCCCAAGGTTCAAACCGTCCTTAGCCCTTTCGCTGTCGCCCGGACCTTCACTACGGGACTAAGGAACCTGAAGTCGACTAGGACAGAGGAGGATACCATGACACTAGTCGACAACCTGCTAATACTAACCTCCTCGACAGCCCGTGAACGAGGAGTATATAATGTAAATTTAATTTTCCACACACACACACACACACACACACAATATAATAATATCATCCAAACACACTCTTGACTCTAATTAACAATCATTTTTAAAATTCTTAAATATTTTTTTTTTTACAACATGACTTCCTGGGAATCAATTTTCCCGGTCCCTCTTGACCTTCGATAAATAATTTTATTTAATTTTGGTCGCTTAGTTATTAATATCACAGCAGCGTTTTATTCAACCAAAATTTTAGATTAATTATAATTTACTCGAATTCAAACTGCCTGAATAATCGGCTTATGTCTATTTTGAATTCCAGTAAGAATTTGAGACTTAGTCGTCAACTTGGTAAATTTTTCCAAGGCTAAATTTTTATGTTCATTATTTTTGAAACTTATCATACTGGAATTTGACAATTTTATTTATCGAAGTTTTTGAACAATTTTGATCTATTGACAATTTTACGCTTGTAATTTTTTTTTTTTAATTAATTTACTGCTTGACAATTGTAATTTTCTAAATTAAAGAATTTTATTTTATTTAAAAATTTTTTGATATTTTCCCAAAGTTAATTTTAATGATTAATTTTCATTTTAAATTTTAATTTATTTTTAATTGTTGATTTTATTAATCAATTTTAATCTAACTTGGATAAATCTCTAATTTTAATTCCCTTTAGTTTTATTTTAATTTATAATTTATAATAAATTTAATCGACAGAATTTCGCTCAGGTGAATGACGCAATTTAACTCAAATTTGTCGATATTGAACTTTCTGATTTTATAAATTTTAACTTAAACTTATTTGACCAATTTTATAGAAATATTAATTTTTAATTTTAACCTCTTTTATTTTTAATTTTGAAATTTTTCGACTTGTCAAATTTTCTATTTATTCAAATTTCATTTTAACTAATTTTAACTTCGACTTATAATTTAGAGATTTTATTTGAATTCGGATAATTAATTAATTAATCAAGTAGGGTGATTGGAAGACGGAACCTGGCCTGTGCCTAGAATTTCCGGGGGCGACGCAATAATTTACCGAGGTTAAATTTTCTGTACCTGAGAAATTTTTGGCGATTTTTTTTTCTTTTAATTCGGCTTCCGTTGTCGTTTCTGTGGGCTTCGGTCTAGGCAAATTTTGTCCGCCAAATTACACAGCTCTATCAGGTATCTCGGATCTGGTTAATTGCGTCGTAGCTCGGGATTTAGTCAACGGTGAATTAAATCTGGAAATTCAGGATAGTTAGAATAATTATTGGAGGATATTTAGGCTGGCTAAATGCCTAGCAATAAATATCAATTATAAATGTTCAATTAATCGCTCTGAAGGTTCCACAAGAAACTCAGAGGAAAATAAATAATTACCTGTTTTCCAAGATCTCGTGCTGGTGTCTCGGGCTCCGGCTTCACAATGTCGCTTTTCGGTGCGCCAACTTCACTTACCCCTGGTGTGGAATTATCCCCACCCGCGGAACGCTTATTTTCTAGGCCCCGGAACTTATGTTAATTTTTATTGTTACTGCGCGAGCATCCTAGACCACAGCGCCCTGTGATCCGTCGATAACTAACCGCGGCTAGGGTGAGGACCTTCAACGAATAATGAAGGAGCCCCGTGACAAGTTCAGGAGTATGTCTGGGTATTCCAGGGCTACAGTTTTGATCACCGATGCCGGGATGCCATCAGGTCCAGGTGCCTTTCCTGTTTTGAGTGACTTGGCCGCGTCTTGTAATTCCTTAGTTGTGAAGGGTGTTACTTCGCTGTTCTTAGTGTAGTGTTTCTTCTCCCGCGGTGGGTGTTTGGGGAAAAGCTCCGTTACAATGCTCTCCATCAAGGCAGGAGACTTCGGCGCCTCTGGTGAAGCCTTTCCAAGTCGTTTGGCGACAATTTGGTAGGCTTTCCCCCAGAGGTCATTGTCGAGATCGTTGCAGATCTCTTTCCACAGTTTCGCTTTACTTGCTTTAATGGCTCGGTTTAGCGTCTTTTTGGCCTGCTTGTACTCTTTTGAATACAAGTCCTGGCTTGGGGAGCGTTTCGTAGCTCTCGTTGCTCGGCGACGTAGCTGATGGCATATTTTGCGAAGTTCTGCTATGTCTGCTGACCACCAGTATGCCGGCCTGTGGAAGCTCTGGTTTTTCAGCCGCGGCATGGAGGCGTCACATGCGGCAGTAATTTCCTTCATCGTGTTTAGCACTGCCTTTTTCGTCTCGCTGCAGGTATCCGGTGTCGGGTTGTTCTGGAGGATAGACCAGCTTCGTGCGAGTGAAGCTTGCAATGCCTCTGGATCAAGCCTTTTGGCATTCCACTTCCGCTTAGAAACGTCGCGTTGTGAAACCGGAGCAAATGCCAATCCAACGCTGAATGTCACAAACTGGTGATCACTGCCACTGTGTTCTTCGGATACTGTCCAGTCTTCAATCATGTTGGCAGTCCTTAAAGTCGCCAATGAGATGTCGAGGATGAATTCTTGGTACCCTGATCTTCTAAAGGTCGTGGTGCTCCCGGTGTTGAGCACTATGAGGTCGAGTCTAGCCACGACGTCAGCGACCTCGTTTCCTCTGGTGTCGGAGAAAGCAGCGCCCCACTCAGCCGATTTAACGTTGAAGTCTCCGGCTACGATAACTTCGCCGTCGAACTTAGTGACCGCATCTTTTATATTTGCGAGTTTCTATCGGAACACACTAATCCCTTCGTTAGGTGAGAGATAGATGCTCATGAAGTAGGTTGTAGGGGTTTGAATCCAGACAAAACCTGCTCCACCTCCGCTGTTGTTGACGGTATCGTTCTTTGTGTTCACAATCCAAATTGCTGCCGTGCCCGTTTCGTCTGCGAACCATGTTTTACCTTCGATGTTTAAATATTGCTCGCAGATAAAGCAGACGTCAATTTTATCTTCGAAAACACGCTGGCGCAGCAGGTTTTGCACCAAGGCGCACCCATTTAGGTTGCCTTGTAGTATGCGTGTCATTTCTGACCTTTCGTGGCTTCTGCAAGTGCTTTGCGGAATGCCTTACACGCTCCAGTGCCAGAAATATGGCAAAGACTATCCTGGGCATCTTTGTCCGAAGCACAAAGGATGCATTTTAACTTCTCCGTGCAGTTTACGGCCTTGTGGTTCTCTCCGCCACATTTGTAGCAGTACCTGCTTCTGTCTGGTCCCGCACACTGACGTGTTTGGTGTCCATAACCAAGACATTTAAAACAACGTGTTACTTTTACTACTGGGCGTATGCGACAGTTCACCAAACCGATCCGTATACGGGCCTTGGCAAGGGCCTTAATCGCACTGGGCTCGTCTAGTTCGCAGAAGGCTGCCCGATTACCTCGTGGTGTGGGTTATGTCAAATTTACCCGTTTGACCTCCAGGTTGTCAGTGAATTCACGTTTGAGTGCTTCACGAACTTCGCTCTCGGTAGAGATTTCATCTAAGTCGAGGATCTCGATCGTTGTTGTTGGTGTTAGCGTCTTGACTGTGCCGATGTTTGCAATGGCTGCGCTTACTGCATCGGTGAATGCCTTGCTGTCTTCGGTCTTTCGAGCCATTTCAAGGAGAACGCCTCCGTGTTTCGTCTTTTTAATAGACCTTATGTCTACGCCCATCTCGACAGGGCTTACCTTGGCCTTGATTTCCTTCAGGAGATCGGCGTATGTTCGCCCTTTAGCTGGTTGGACTAGGACAGCTTTAGTTCTTGTCTTCTTCCTCCTTGGTTTCTTGGAGCCACCGCTGTTTGGCTGGTCTTGGGCTGTAGCAGCTTGAGTCACTGGCTCCTGTTCTTTCTTTTTCTTGTTTTGCCGAGTCACTTTGGTCCAGGTATCATCCCGGGCTGTCTTCTTCTGTGCTGGCTTGTCAATATCTGAGGAAGGGCTGGGCGTGGACAGCGGCCTCTTCTTGTTGCCATTTCCTTGCTGTGGTAATTTCTTAGGAGTGGTCAGAGGTGGCTGTGATTTTTTGTTCAGACTCGGAGATGTTTGAGTCGTTGACGCCGACTTCGTTGGTGATTTGTTGGCCAGCCTATATGCCGTACTAATAGACGAAACCAATTTTTTGATCTCATGGTGGAGATTCTTTTTGTCTTTTATGAAGTCGGCTACCTCATCAATCTTGTTGCCGAGCCTCTCTTTTGGTGACTGTTGGCCGGTGACGGTCGGTAGAGAGTTCATTCTTCCTCGGTGGGTTCGATTAGTGGCAGGAGCAAAAGGTCCTCCATTTTTGAAGGAATGTTGCTCAGCTGTCCGTTCTCTGCCATCTGGGCTGATTTCGTACTCCCTGTAACCTTGCTAGCATTGCTAGACAGCAGAGCCATGGGGTCTACTCCACTGTTCAAACGGTCGCTTGATAACGACGAGTTTAGGCCCGTTTGCACGCCTTCCCTCGCCGGCACTGAGGTATCCATCCTCTGTACTGTAAACGATGTTTGAAAATCTTCTGACATTTCCATATCATTGTTTGGTGTTGTCCATTTGGCACTACCCGGAGAGCACGTGTGCGGTGTAAAAGCAGAACCTACGGACGCGAACAACGCTACCCTCCATGTGTGTGTGTGTGAGAGAATTTTTTTTTTTTTTTTTTTCCTCTTTAGGGAGGGAATCCTTTTTACGGATTCCAGGCGTAGCTGTTTGGCCTGGATATGTGGCGACTCGACGCAGCGTCATACTAAAACTCGACGCTGACGCCCCTACCCACTGAACCCTAAAACCCCTTTCTCTTCTATCCTCTGATCCCCCATGGTACCGCCGTAAGGCATTTCTTCGCGGGGGGAGGAATTAGCTGCCGCTCTTCCTTCTGGTGGCTAAGATGTTATTTCTTCCTTCTAGATTCTGTCTTTCGCTCTTTTCCTCTCAATGGATCGCAACTCGGTAAGCACTTTTGTAGCAAAAGTGCTTGTGGCGTTCCAGGCAGCTTCTGATGACAGCATTGCTGCTACTATTGTCTCTGGTTGGATTTTCCTCTTCAGGATATTCTCCAGCTCATCTCGCTGTGGGTAAAAACGTGGGCACTCAAAGAAAACGTGCTCTGCATCTTCATTGACTCCTGAGCAGGACGGGCACTCCGGGGAATCATCATGCTTGAAGCGGTGGAGATACGCCCGGAAACAGCCGTGTCCTGATAACATCTGTGTAAGATAATAGTTGACCTCACCGTGACTCCGGTTTAGCCAAACGTTGATCCTTGGTATGAGACGATGCGTCCACCTACCCTTCACTGTGGCATCCCACTGTAGTTGCCATCTACTTATGCTCCTCTGCCGCTCTTCTGTTCCAAGCTCCTCAGCGCTTAGTGTGGTCGACTTCTTTCGTTGGTAAAGGATCCGTCTTTCCTTAGCTAAGACTCTGAGAGGCAAAGTTCCGGAGATGACACACACTGCTTCCATAGATATTGTGCGGAAGGCACTTGCTACTCTTAAGGCACTCAGACGGTAGACTGGTCCAGCCTTTCTCCATGATTCTTGCTTTTCTAGTGCGTCCGCCCAGATAGATATTCCGTAAGTGAGCACTGATGTGACTACAGATGATAGTAGTAGTCTTCTGCTCTGCTTTGGGCCTCCGACGTTTGGCATCAGTCGTGCTAAGCTAGCTACCACTGTGTGTGTGAGATAGAGTGTGTGTGTGTGTGTGTGTGTGTGTGTGTGTGTGTGTGTGTGTGTGTGTGTGTGTGTGTGTGGCCGTATGTAAACCTCTCACAAATTTTTTCAATTACGGAAAAATTCCCACTGAGTAGTGGGAATTTTTGAACGGTTTGACCGATTTCATCGCGGTTGGCGCCATTCGTGAGTTATCGTTGTCGAAAAAAAACCGAAAAAAGTTTTTTTTTGGTATTACTTCGAAATTACTGGCTCGACCAATTTAAACTTAATAGTTCTTTATGGAATTTTGAAAACTGCGTCGAATGCCGCCAACCGCGTAAAAATCGGTTTATTCATTGAAAAGTTATTGCAGTTTGAAAATTCAAAAAATTGTGTTTTATTAAACTGCTATTAGAGTTTTGAGCTCGGAGAGCTCAAAATGATACAGCAATCATATTTTCGAGCTCGAAGAGCTCAAAAACGTAATGTGTAACTTTGAGCGCTTAAGTACAAAATGAGCGGGAAGTTGCAAGGATAGCCTTTAGAGTCAACCGTCATCCTAATTTTTTTTATCAACTGTTGTTTTATCAAAAAGTATAAAAATTACGATAAAATAGTGTCATTTATTGTTTTCTTGTGATTAATTAAATTTATCTCAGATGAATTTCATTTAAAGGGTTCAGCTATCAATCTATCTTGTATAAAATTAAATTCTTTACAAATGAGGTCCTTTGCAATTTTGGTGTCAGATCAATAGTTTACGAGAAAAAATCAAAAAACCACGACTTTTGAGAAAAAATCGAATATACAATTCTTTACTGGCGAGATAGCTCATAAATTGGAAATAAGCTGTCAGAGCTTATACAATACAACTTCCGCCCATGGTCAAATGAATATCATGAAATGTCGCTATGCTATAGATAATTTAAGCAAAAAAAATGATTTTAACGGGTTAATTGAATGAGAAAACTTCAAATTCATCCAGCGAGTACTTAAAATTGAAATTAAGAACTATCCTTTGGTGAGAATTTTTTTTTCTATGTAAAGAACAATATTTCGTCAATGGAGTGAGAAAAAAAATAGTCGTCTCAAATGAAGCACCCTAATATATATATATATATATATATATATATATATATATATATATATATATATATATATATATATATATATATATATATATATATATATATATATATACAGAGTGTCCCAGAGGTAACGGACGCCATTGTAGCATCTGATAAACAAAATAATTCTGAGACGAAAAGTCCTTAGCCTTTTTTTAATCAGACGCATAGATAATTAATTATTAATTAAAATAACGTCATTTTATGCGTTAGAGAGCGAGCACTAGTGTCAAGTCAAGTGCGTTCCAACGAAGATGTTTGCACGTGTGAATGTGTAAGTAAATATGTGTGACTACGTTAGCTATAGAAACTAGTTAGTCATACAGTTAGTTGTGTCTTTGTTTGGCACTAATTTTACTGGACACTGGCGCTCTCTCTCTCTCTAACAAATAAAGAGACGTTATTTTTAATTAATAATTAATTATCTATGCGGTTAATTGAAAAATGGCTAAGGACTTTTCGTTTCAGAATTATTTTATTCATCAGATGCTACAATGGCGTCCGTGACTTTTGGGACACCCTGTATAATATTTCTTATATTTGTGAAGTATATAAAATATGTAAAAAATTCGTGTAGGTTTTCAAATGATAGATCTCGATAAGTGTAACTCTAGGATGAGCTTGTATCGCTAAACATATTATCAGTAGACAAAATATAAAGTCATTCTTCAATTCTTGACATTTTTTGAGACATAAGCTCATCCTGATGTTACGCTCATCGAGACCATTTATTTGAGTACGCACACGAATTTTTTTTTTATATATTTTTTATATTTTACAAATATAAGATGTCGTTTTGCGTATCATTTGAATAAAATATATGGAGAAATTTGTGTGGGTATTCAAATGCAAGGTCTCGATAAGTGTAACTCCAGGATGAGCTTAGATCGTTAAAAATATCATTCGTATAGCACTATCATTTGATAGTACTATTCGATTCGAACACTATTCGAACACCCCTATAAAATATAGCCCACATGACTATCTATCGATAGTTACTTAAACTAATTCATAGTTCGATTAACTACAAACAAAAAATTCAGAAAACATAATTTTTAGTAGATTTCATAGAAATCTAACTATTGCATTGGTCCTCATGACGGAACTTTTGAAAAATTTTGCTATATTTCGACTCAGCTCGTCAAGCGAATTCAGAAAATGCATATGGTTCAAAAGTTTATATATGTATGTATTTATATATATATATATATATATATATATATATATGTATATATATATATATATATATATATATATATATTTATATATATGGGATATAACGCGGCTTGTCAGGACGATAGCGTCGCCAATTTACAACGGATCTCTACCAAACTCAACATACTTATTTTACAAATAAATACCAAAGTCAAGTTCGAAGATGAGCTTAATCGGTCAAGTAATTTAGAAATACGAGGATTTCAAAATTTTGAAAATCATAAAAATTCATATTTCTTCACTTTCTTACTCGAATAACTTTTGAATGGGATATTTTATTGAAACTCTATAAAATGCATCTGAAAGCTCTTTAAATAAGCTTCAATTTGAGTACAATATCATTGAGTACAATATAATATGTATAGCCTTAAAATTATGTTCTTTCCCGCTATGCCAATTATGAAATTTGCTATTGCACTGGTTTTAAAATTTTTCAGTTGATATATATTTTTGTCGATTGCATAGAAGTTAAAAACCCTAGTTTTTTATACAATCCTCGTTATATTTTTTCTCTATTCATGATGAAATCTACTTCCATTTCGGCTGCCGAATGGTCTTTTTTTATATTTGTGACGTTATAATTCAGCTAACTATGCACTTTTCTCTCAGTGTAAGCAGTAGCACTTTGTGACATTCATAAAAGCTATTCTTAGATACTTCTATAAAGTTCTACAATGAAACATTTTTAATTCGTTGAGTCTTTTACACTTACAACTAAATTAATATTTTTGTAAAAATGAATCCTTTCTTGGATAATTTTGAATCAATTTGTCGTATTTGAATAGAAACGCATACGTTTAACGTTACAATTTTACTGATATAATTAATTTTTGTAAATTACCTTATCACGATTTCTTCAGATCTGAAATATACTTACGAAAATAATAAAAATACGCTAAAAAGAAATTTGTTGAAGTCGATTGATATCTAGACGATTCGTTGATTGCGCAATCAAGATGGGATCGAGAATGGCATCTTTCTCGCTCATGTTTTTCCTTTTCTATATACTTTCTTTATATATATATATATATATATATATATATATATATATATATATATATATATGTATATATATATATATATGGTGATCTTTCTTATGGTTCCCATCGACTCAAACTACCAACAAGTATTTCAATATATTCTCCAATATATTTCCAAGTGAAGACTGAACTTAACGTGTGTGACGTTATATTGGATTCTCGCCACACCTTTCTCGTACTCCATCCTTACACTCTTATAAATTGTATTTCTATATCAGATATTTCTAGTTTTATATTTTGTTTTATATTGTTGATTTTTCATTAAACGATCAAAAAATTTTCATGCTAATGAATATACATGAAACGTATTCTATGCTCTATCTACCATTTTTTAATTGGGAAAGAAAAAATTAGAAAAACGGTTGACCCTAAAGGCCATCCCTGCAACTTCCCGCTAATTCCATCCTTAAGCGCTCAAAACTGCATTTACTGCGTTTTTGAGCTCTTTGAGCTCAAAAACATAGCTTTTGTGTCATGTTGAGCTCTCCGAGCTCAAAAATCTGATAGAAGTTTAATAAAACACTATTTTTTTAATTTTCAAACCGCAATAACTTTTGAATAAATGAACCGATTTTTACGCAGTTGGCGACATTCAACACAGTTTTTTAAGCCCCATAAAAAATCTTTAAGTTTCAATTGATCGAATCAGAAATTTCAAAGTAATTCCGAAAAAACAATTTTTTTGGTATTCTTTCGACAACGATAACTCACGAACGAATCAATCGATTCCGACCGGACTAGCAGCAATCGACGTGGTTTTCTGATTTCAAGAGCTGATTAGTTTTTGGAATTGATCCGCAAAGCCGTTTAAAAGTTATTCCAAGAAAACAACATTTAAAAAAAATTTTTTTGCAGTTTTTTTTAGATTTATCACAATCTACGGGTTCGAATCAGTTTAAATTGTATTCAAAATCTAAGTTTGGTCAAGCCCTTTAGAATAGCATAGACCGCGATGAAATCGGTCAAGCTGTTCAAAAGTTAGAAGAGAGTTACATACATACTAGGGTGTCCGTTATTTACCAAGTTGATTTTTTTTTCACTGACGCCCCCTGGATTTTTAGTTCTTGGCCTAAAAAATAATATCCTATATAAAGAAGCTCTTAATTACCAAATTAAACTTTGCCCCAATCGAGTTACATTTCCCATTTAAATAACATGGAAATTTGCAACTTTTTGTTATTAATTCTTTTCCTCTGAAAAAAATGTCATTACGATTATTATCGATGTTTATTTTGATAGGAAATTGAATGCTTTACAAAAAAGTTCTCTCACAATTTTTCGATAAAATCATTTGTTTAAGAGTTATTCGTGGTTTAAGTTGTGTTTATAGTTATTATCATAGTTTTTCAGTCTTGTTATAAAGTTTATGTTTTATAATCATCTATTTCATCTATAAATATTTCAAAATTTTTATTAAAAATATTAATAAATACTGAAACGTTAACAATACGATGTATTGAATACAATTTTAATAATATTGCCGCTTAAGCCATTTTACAAATAATTATTTGTATTTTTTTTTGTCTCTATTCACGTTTATTTGTTAAGCAATTTTTAGTCGCATTATTAGAGTGCTGATCAGATCAATTTTTACAAGCAAGGGGCATTTCACCATGCACGTTGGATGTCAAAAGCGATTCATTTTCAAATTAGATCTTGAAGCGCAACAAAATCTTTTGGATATTTGTTCATTCATAGTATTTGTTTATGTGTAATTTTGGTTTGTGACACCTCTTGCAGCATCAGCTTCATATCAAGATTTAAATTATATAAAGAATGTGTATCAATACAAGACTACTAATAAGAAAATTTCTGAGGTATTGCACAAATTCAAAAACCATCTGTGATATTTAACTGGTGAAAAAGCTGCTTTGGCTTTTATTGATCCAAATATATCACTTCACGTAAAATGACCAATGGTTAAAGCCATTAAAATGTGATAAAAATTTCGATTTTCATTTTCCCTAAACGCTATAAAGTTAATTCAGATAATGAAATTATCAATTTACAAAAAAATAAGTCCCCGATTTTTGAAAATTTTCTATTTTCTTAGCGGGAAGTTACAAAAAACATTGATTTTTTTGTTAAATAAATTGATTTTTATCAATTCAAATTCGATTAAATATTTTGTTCGATTCAACATAAATAAAAATTTCTCAGAGGTTAACTTCGAGACATGGACCACCAATAATGATTGTTTGGAAGGATTATACATCATTAACCTTCCGTTACTCGCGTTTTCTCTAGTGTCTCACTCGTACTCACACCAACTCTATTAGGTTAAGTAGTGTTGGACGGCGAATCCCCGTATAGCACGAGTAACGAAGGGTTAATAATCTACAAGTTCCCATGTAGAAACTGCCAGAGTTGAATGACGGGCCTTGCCTGGCCCAGTACTGGGCAACCAAGCTTGGTGCACGATTTCATCGCGGTTGGTGCCATTCGAAAGGGCTTGACCAAACTTAGATTTTGAAAACTATTTGGACCGATTCAAATGGTAGCCTAATATATCTTGGACGTGTAGCTTGTGGATGGACGGTGTGGCTTAATGTATATAGAATAAGCGAAAGGAAATTTACCGTAACTCCTATTCTTTCCCGCTTCACAGCATTATTTATATTTGTAAAAATGTGGAACGCTTCACGATTTTGCGTGTCATCCTTGCGCAGGGGCCATGCTGCCATTTTTACAAATATAAATAATGCTGTGAAGCGGGAAAGAATAGGAGTTACGGTAGTTATTATGTGAAGCGTTCCACATTCACGTAACAGGATATTGGTGGGAAAGGATTGAGAAAGGAATGTGGAGAGGATCATCTTAATGTTAGTTTATAGTTTATGCGAGAAAAAATTATTAGATAGCTCGAACTGGGATTCGAACCCAGAACCTTCCGAAGACATGTCGGCTACTCTACCATTATTATATATAAATATTGACAGTTAATAATTAATAAATTAGATAAAAAATTTTGTTCAGTACGAATCGATCATGTATACGATTTGCATTACTTGTAGTTATAATAAACTCTGTTCTCCAAGTAAGTCTCTCAGGTAAACGGGTAGTGAATTAGTCTTTCTAGCGGTAGGTCCACGATTCGATTCCCACTCGCGCCGATATTTTTCCTATGGAAATAATTATATATAATTATACCTAATTATACATAATTATATAGGGCCATTTTTCATTTATAATTATGTAATACAATGATATATAATTTTTTTTTACCCGGGCGGGTACATAGTCTGATATACTTATATCAAGGCATATATAGTCTGATATGGCCAATTTCCATATCAGGGCTGATATGGACGGGTTATATCAGGCCTGATATAGTCTGATCAGAAAATTTTTTCACAGGCAGCCAATGCTTACCTCAAAATTTCAAATAGTTTTAAAAAGTTTTTTATTTAGTTTGTTTAACTTATGATTTATGTGATTGTTTTGTACGGAATAAATAAACTTTTATCAAAAAAAAAAAGCTAGGCATCCCAGTCTTGGCTAACGCTCGAGTAATCATTGAGTCGGCCAAAGCTAGATTGCCCAGTCCTGGCCCAAGTTAGGGTGACTCTAGGCTTGGCCAAGGCTTGGTTATCCAGTCTTGGCCCATGTTAGGGTTACCATCCAACGGCCGAGGTTAGGTTACACAATCTTAACCCAAGTTAGGGCTACCATTTATTGGCCAAGGCTAGGTCATTCAGTCTTGGCCCATGTTAGAGTTATCATCCAACGGCCGAGGTTAGGTTACACAAACTTGGCCCAAGTTAGGGTGACTCTAGGCTTGGCCAAGGCTAGGTTATCCAGTCTTGGCCCATGTTAGGGTTACCATCCAACGGCCGAAGTTAGGTTACACAAACTTGGCCCAAGTTAGGGTGACTCTAAGCTTGGCCAAGGCTAGGTTATTGTCTTGGCCCAAGCCTGGGTAATCATTGGAATGGCCAAGGCTGATTGCACAATTACGGCCCGGGCATGGGACAGTATAGGTTTGCCAAGATGGGCTTCCCAATAATGTCCCAGGCATGGCCCCGTCGTTCAACTCTGGGGCTTTCTGTATGGGTGGCTTCCTGAGACCTCAAAATGTGGACATCCGATGAAAACTTGGCTTTTAAAAATCAGACCGAAATCAATAACTTCCCATTATTAGAAAATTTTCAATTTTCTTAGCGGGAAGTTGAAAATATATATTTATGTATATTTTATTCGGAATGATACAAAATACGTGTGTAGGTTCAGAAACATTTGAATAAATATCGTGAATACAGTTGCCAGTTCTCACGCAAACATACGTTGATGTCCTTACTTTTTCTTTGTTGGTAACTTTTTTTAAAAAACTAAAATGTTGACTAGCTAACTTCAGGGTGTCAGTTTTTCGTGACGGTGTGCACGCGCATCTTAAAAATTTACTCTCATAATTTTTTCCCAACGCGCCAAAAGAAGTATAACTTCAAAAACAGTTCATTTTCATCAAAATACAATATTAAATAACATAAATTATATAAATAATACTAGCTGACCCGGAAATTGAATGCGCTTAAATTGAATTGCCACATCTGTGGGTATAATAGGTATTCGTGGTATCAATATATTTTCCCCTCCAAACTCGCCATTCAAAATGGTGCCTTCGATAACGTTTTTCATTAATTTTTTAATAACTAATCGCGTACCGTTGCATAGCCGTGGCGGGTTCAAATTACGAAGCAAAATAATTGGAGATCCAACCTTCAATTGTAAGTTATGTGGTGGCATGCCTGGCAAATCTAGTGAGTTCAAAAACTCTGTTGGAAAATTTACAGCTTCAGTGTCATCGCAAATTGTATCAATAGATTTATATGATACCAAGTCCTCTGGCAATAACTGTTGTATCTTTAGATTTAAAATGTCAACGTCCACATTTTTTGCAGCTAACATTGCTCTTTCTGCAAGCTACTCGAGATTTATATAATTCGTGTGTACATCGGGAAATGTTTGTGCAGAAATAATTCGCTAATTTTATGTATCCAGTTTCAGCTATAGTGACTTTTCCATCGCCTATATCTAAGAGTTGTTTTGAGAATGTTTCAGCAGATGGATCTTAAAGCATTTGAACGCACATATTTACTTTCAGCTGTACTATTTCAACATTACGCGTTAATGTCGATGATTTTAAGCAGACGTTGATTTCATCAGCGTATGTTGAACGTGAAATGACGGAACGTGTTTATCTGAAGTCACCTGAAAGGACTAACAGAGTGCCACCAAATAGTTTGTCGTTGTTTTTGATATCTTTCAATAACCTGTTCAACGCCTCAAGCGAATGTTTGTGTGCCATGGTACATTCATCCCAGATGATAATTTTACACTGTTTCAGCACTGTGGCTATGGATGATTGTTTTTTTATGTTGCACACTGCGTGAGGGTTATTTTGAATATTTAGTGGTAGCTTAAATACTGAATAAGTACTTACTTGTTACACCGTGTATGATGTTGATGCTATATATCATGTCATTGAATATTTGTGATTATCCCACAATATCTCAGCTCGGGCTGGAAAACATGTAGTCAACACTATAGCGAATAGTAGACAAATTTGTATTGCTGTACAGTTCAATGATGCTTCAGCAAGCATACATTCCCACTGATTGTCATTTTCTAGCAAGCCGAGTGCAAGGCATGCATCTTTATACGTTGGATATTGTTGCCCATTCACTTTACGTATATCTTGAAATGATAATGGGCCAGTAACATTAACCAACAATAGTCGAAGATAAAAGCACTCAGTCTGTCTTGGATTCACTGTAAATACTCGCCCCAAGGCGTTTGATTTGAATAAATTGGGGCATGCATCAACTGGTGAGCCTTGCCTGCGGGGTATCCATTGTTTTGTTTGAGCCCATGTGAAATAGCGTGGTACTTGTGAATAGAGTAAAGTACGTGCAAAGGCACCAAAATCATCCGCACGATTACACAATTCAAAAAATTCAGTGAGTGTAGTTTTTGATGGATTTATAGCACGATCAATCGCTGTCTCGTTCGTGAAATATACACGCTGACCATTTTCAAGATGAACGGCTAACTGAACAACTGCTGGATCCCGTTCATGAATTGGAAAACCAAAGATACGCCAAACAGCTTCATTGGAGCTGATGTACCGACCTATTTGGTAGAGCGTTATTTAATCGTTTTTATTTACTGGAGGAACATTCACATTGGTATTTTCCACTCTAAACACCACCATGTAACTGCCTTTATGGACACACTTGCAAATGTATTTGATGCTCTTCACAGAACTGCAGAACTCAACATTAATATGAGCATTGTATGTTTTGCTCAGCAGGGGCGAATATGGCACGACCCAACGATTGTCAATATCAATGTCTGTGTTGCTGAAGTTTTTAATAAATGATTGTTTTGATGAACGATTAAAAGTACTGCATGGGCCATGAATCATGTTTGCTGTAACAACATCAAACAGCAATTGATCAGTAGACGGATCGGGAATTTCTGTAGAAATTATATTATCTATTTCTTCAGGACGGATCTTGTCGATTAACCAAACCAAAATGTGGGCATGAGGTAATCCTCGCTTTTGCCACTCAACCGAATACAGCCAGCAACGTGTGGGACCGAATACATGTGATTTAGTAATAAAATTTTTTAATGACTTCAGCTTTTGTCTAAACACACATGCTGTAATGTCATGACGATGTATTGCATTTTGGCCGGGCAACAGCAAAGATGTAATCTCTGGCCATTTTGGATTACATGTGAACGTGATAAATAAACACGGCCGCCCATATTCGCGCACGAAAGTCAGAGCATCCTGTATATACTCTTGCATATGACGTGGACTAGAATGACAGAGTTACCAATTTCGGCGGCGTCGGCGTTGTTGACAATAGCGTCTCGCAAGTGAATGTACTCTTTCACTCGTAGCTTGAGTTAATTATATCGTAAGTATCGTAGTCGTTCGCCTCCTATCTTCGCGTACATGTCGACCATGAATTGTTGTTAAAGCTCTCGAAATCGTAGAATGACGTTATCCAGCCCGCGTCTAATCATCAATCTATACGCATAATAATCCTTCGAGCTAACGTTCTTGTTTGTTTCGGCTCCTGTAATAATATATTCATAAATATTAATTTAAGTTAATTGCGTTTAATAATTTAATTGTTTTGTTAAAAGTGTAATAATTAAATTCATAATAAATGAAGTACCTGATGCGGAATCTCGTTGTTCAATATTTATGCTATATCCATCTTGTCCCTTCCAGAAGATTAGCAGATATTGGAGAGCGTCATATGAACGGTGTGTATCAGCAATGAACCGAAGATTATTATTTCTCCTATGAATCACAATTTCTCGTGCACCTGTACGATCACCAACCATGATTCCAGCAACGTTGTCAGCAACAGGTGCATTGAATCTACGAATGTGTTCTCCAGCTGGTGTTTTATCAGGATTAATAACAATAGCGCGATTATCGCTTTCTAATTTGTGCATGTGGGATTTGAATATTTTCAACAATTCATTATGCTCATTCAATAGAGCATCTAGCTCATTGACGATGCGTTTAGCAAAGAATGAATCAAGGTTATTGTAGCCATAACGTGCATCCACCCGATTGGCTAGTGCGCTTTCGGAGTTCTCGCCGCCCATAAAGTAGATTTGTAAAAATTTATGAGGTTAATTTGGCATTAGTAGCAATGAGCCTATTTTATGATAAACTTGGCCTCTGATTTTAAATCTAGAATTGTATTGTTGACCATTTGCATTAGCATTTTGAACTATTTCTGTTGCTCCGAACAATGTCATTTGAAAGCATGAGTTGAATGTTCGAATGGACTTTAGGAACACGTTCGAATCTGGATCTGTGCTGATAAGCAAACCGTTCAATGGTTCCCGTGGTGTTTCAATTACAGGTAGTTGTACCTTCCCTGACGCGCAACACATCCCGGCTGGTTCATTTTTGAATTTCAAAGCATGACAATACGGGCATTCTTTGTCCATAGCACCAATTACTACTTTTGAATGAGCATAATATTCAATATCGGGCTCATACTGGAATGCTAGACGCAGAAATGATGTAGCTACAAATGCTCGATGTGCCTGTTGGCGTTGTTGGTCATTCGCTCTGCGTCTATTGACAGTAAAACGGTGTGATTGTCGTTGTTCTAATCTCATGACTTCGTTGCGTTCAGCTCGTGTATCGTCTGATTGTTCTGGACGCAATTGCGCCATTCTCACACGCGCTCCAGTATTTTCTTCCTGAACTTGTTCTTCGGTTCTTTGGGCTCTTCTATTTCAAATGCTTCTAGATTTATTTGCATCACGGCTCAAATTGGCCCCTCTGCGTTTTGTTGGCATTGTTCACTGTACAATGCAAAACACACATGAATAGAACTGATTGAATTATTCAATTATTATATTAATCATTTATTTTATCTTTGATTACATTAAATATACATGTAAAAATTAGATAGTTCTACGAAAGCGAAAAATTTTTTGTTTCTTAATTATATTGAAAATACATATTGTTAGAAATAGTGAAAGAAAAAAATTCTGTCAAAGTTAGAGCTCTTATAAGTAAACACAAAAAAAAATTTCCCAATTGTAATAAAAATCTAACTTTCACCGAATTTGTTTTTCACCATTCCCAACAATATTTTCGTTATAAATAAGAAAGAATAATTTTTGATTTTATAATAAACGTAAAAAATAACTTATACTTACAACTCAATAGCCGTTGTTTGCGGGAACTCGTGACACGTGTTGAGTATTTTAGAGGTTATGTAAGTCACTTAATTAACTGATCGTGCGATTTACACTCAAAATTAATAATTTTATTAGTTATTAATAATTAATTATATTCAATAATATTAGTTATTAATAAATAAATAATAAAGTTACTCGAGAATATATTTGATATGAGAGTTACACTGAGATAGTGAAAATGTTTAACTACTACGCTTGAAGCATAAACACTAATAATAGCCGAAAACTGTAGAGGTAACATCCCTACTCCGTGCTGTTTACAGGGTGAGAAGTGTCACCGGTAGACACATGGAGGGGATAACTTACCACGTGATAATAATTGATATTATCGAGCGGGATAGAAAATGATAAAATTATGAAAATGATTATTAAAAAGCAAGGGTTGGTGATAAAAAAGTGCAAATTCAGAGTTGTATGTATTTTTTGATGCCACATAATAAAAAAATAAAAAAAAAAATTTTATCAAAAAAATAAAAAAAAAATTTTTAGGGTAAACACCCCTTATTACTTAGAGATTAGAAAAATAGATAGTAGCCGATTCTCAGGCTTACTGAACATGCATAAAAAATTTCATGAGAATCAGTCGAGCCGTTTTGGAGGAGTATGGGAACGAACATTATGACACGAGAATTTTATATATTAGATAAACCGTCACACTTCGTCATCATATTAATTTATTTTATATGAATGATGAGATCTAAATCAACTTATCGGTCGTACAGTGCAGGGGTTAGTTATCAGTCTGGCATGCGTACGGCTTGGGTTCAAATCTCGGTTAAGGCAAATGTTATTTTCACTTTATTTCTATAATTAATAGAATTTAGGTCTAAATAAAGTGTCAAACTATCTAAATTTGCGTTAGCTCTACTTAAAAATTAAAATAAAAAAATGAAACCTTAAATAATTCATTTTTTATCAAATGAAATGGGCTAGAGTTGAAAATTAACTATAGCCCAGACCTGGTAACCAGGCATAGGCCAGTCCTGGTAGCCAGGCATGGGCCAGTCCTGGTAGCCAGGCATGGGCCAGCCCTGGTAAACAGGCTTGGGCCCACGTTATCATTCCAGTCTTAAACCAAGACTGGGCCAACTCTGGTTTACAAGCCTTGCCCAGAGTTGTCCATAGTTGGGCCAGGCCTGGGCCCACCCATACTTTCCTACATGGAAAGAAATACATTGCGGATATCACTATGTCACTATGGGCGTGAACACTATACTGTATGGTTTATAAGATTTTGATTTGATATAAAAATCGTCAGCATAGATGATTTGGCTATGGTGGGATTAGTAGCATCTACAATAATTATAGCCGATGCGCCAATGTTACTATGGGCGTCAGACCCATAGTGACTGGCGACATTTACGACGCTCCTGGCAGAAAAGTTTATCCGTTATTGCTATATCTCTTATGCTGATATTGGAGTAGTAACAAAGTTAGTTAAATTAATTGAATGGGTTATGCACTGACAAAAGGATTTATTAACTATAAATAATTTAATTTATTTGAAGACAATCATTTAATTTATTAAATTTTAATAAATATTTTTCAACATTAAATAAATATTCATTTGCGAAGAAAGTACATTTATTAATAGTTAATAAGTATTTATTAACAGTTAATAAATATTTTGTAGAGTGAATTTGTTTCGCCTGCAATTTGCAATGTAATGTTATATAAAGATTACTTATAAATAAAAATCATCTTTATAAATTATTTGCATAAATTATATTCTATAACAGCTTATAATTATCTTTTATATTTTCAAATATTGCAAACGATAATTTATTTAATGAATTTAATTATTATCATGTATTCCAGCTATAGGGTAATAAAAAGTGTCAAAAGAAAATCGCTATTTTTTCTTTTTATTTTAAATAAAGATTGATTAGCAGTTAGCAAATATTCATTAACAATCTATAAATATTTATCAAATCCTATGATGTTCAAAAATTATTTATTAAACGTTAATAAATCTTATTAAATATAAACAAATCCTTCTATCAGTGTGTTTGATGAAAAATATTTCAAAATTTTGTATTAAACTAGTTTAATGTAACAATTAATTTCAAAGTAGTTAAACATTGTAACGGGTGGTTTAATTCCCGCTCATTTGGCCCTTAGTAAAATTTAACAACAACAATATATTCAACAATTGACTCTAAGATTTACCAGGGCGCCACCAGGATTATTTTCTCGGTTCCTGGAACCGGATACCAGAGCTGATTCTATTAATCTACAGGGAAGAGAGAGTTGGGGAAGGTGGTTCTGAAAATGAATAAATTTTTATTTAACAACGGTACCAAAATTTATTAACAAAGAATTTAACAACTCGTGCGCTTGCACGTACACACACTCACTTACAACTAACTCACTTAATGCTACAACTTATTACTACTCTCCTCAACTCCACGCTACCGCTTTGTCACCCCGCAAAGAGACTAATCGTATGCAAAGGCTCGTTAACTCGGCTCACGAAAGTAATCGACCCAGTGACTAAACGTAGACCGATGTCCTCTCGTGAGCTTACAAAAAAATTTACTTAATCCCACAGTACCCTCTTATGGAGCGACTATACTGTGGTTGCTACCTTACTACCGCTGTACCTCACTTGGCGTCTATACAACGGCTTCTAATTCGGCTCACGAAAGTAGTCGACCCAGTGACTAAACGTAGACCGATGTCCTCCCGCGAGCTTACAAAAAAATTTACTTAATCCCACAGTACCCTCTTATGGAGCGACTATACTGTGGTTTCTACCTTACTACCGCTGTACCCCACTTGGCGTCTATACAACGGCTTCTACCCCAGCGAAACACCTCGCAAAGAGACTAATCGTATGCGAAGGAACGCTGGTAGCACTCACCCACTCACAACCCACTCTTCTCCACACACACTCTGACTCTACTTTACTTTTGACTAATTAAAATTTTACAAAATTAACTCCAAAAAATTACAACGTTGATTTTCACTAAAAATTTATCAGTCATTAGCTCGCAATAAGACCATAAATTATTCATCACGAATTAACAAAATTTACTTCTTAAAATTCCGGCTTAAAACCGACGCTTCTTTTATTCCAAATTTAACACGAGCTTAACTCTGCGCATTAACTTAAATTCTTTCGAAGAACATTCTTTATAAATTTAACTAAATTTTTACTCGGACGTAATCCACACTGACAAATAGTTTTTATAAATAATTCCAATAAAATAATAATTTTAGTCTTCGATAGTTCAATGTATTAATGACCACGTGGAATTTTTCGATTTATAAATAATTAATAAAACAATTTGTCTCAATATAAAATAAATTCACGAAAAATTATCCACGGTTAATTCGATCTCAATTGCATCGAAGTTCAGTAGCCAATTCTCAATAAATTATTTTAAATAAATAATATTTTTTTTTGTAACAAATAATATTAATAAATGATAATTCAATTGTTATAATTTATAATAATAGTCCAGTTGTTAATATTGTAAATTTACTGCGTCACAAAATTCTCAAGGAATTTGCGCGCTCAAAATGGACTCCGTTGTTCGTTACAGCGTACTAAGCTCGACCTCGGGTACCGAAGCTTGACCAGTCGTGAGTTGCTGATTGGAATAATTCTCGATGTTCAGAAATTAATTAAATTTGATTAATCAAAAGATGAATTTAATTTAGCCAATCTTAAGATGTTAATAATTATTAACCAGCTGAATTAACAATTTAGATACTCACGACCTAAACCCAGGAGGTCTAGAACATTCCTCGGGTGTAAAATCCCCAGGAGGAATTGTTCACAAGCTAATGTTATATCCGGCGTGCCGTCTATAATACAGGGCCTCCCATTCCTGCCGAAAAGTGCAGCGCTTGCATATTTAGGGACTGGACTGCGTGACAACTTACTCGTGGCCGAAGAATACACATTACCGCGCATTGTCACCTCATCGCAGGAACCAATTGTTTAATTAGTAGCCCCACTTAATGAATCGCAACCGAGGTGATAAAAAACACGAACACCATAATTCGAGAGCTCATTTACAAGGTAACAGTTCTGCCTTAGAGCCCGGGTGAGTCCTACACCCCGACACGTGTAGGCAGACTTCAATTATTAAATTAATTAGTCACTTTTCCTTTATTTCCAATTTCGAGTTCCTTAACGGTATTTCCGAGTTCTGTGATTGTGATTCTTCGAGCCACGATTCGTGTTTACGATAATCGAGATTTCCGCAGTTCCGGTGACCTGGTCCCACTCTCAAATCATCTTTTCCTTTTGTGAATATAATCGGCGAACTTTTGTTTGCCGGAGTCGTTACTCCGGTTACGAACTCATATTAACTTTCAACCTTTGTTTTTATATTGTTATTAGTTAATAAGTGAATAGTGTAAGTTAAGACGTGTTTGCCCATAGGGCCAGTTAAACCGAATATATAAACTAAAAACCCGAATCGAAGTGTATCATCATTCTTAAGTTAAGAACCTTCAACCTTCAATCTCCAGTCAGCAGGAGGAAGCGAGAAGCCAAGCAGCGGAACTCATAGGTACAACGTCCAATCAAAGGCCGAATCATCGTTGGAGTCAAGATTCGCAATAGTAAGTGGAGGTTATTATTATTATTTCCGAGGTCGATTGTCTTAATCAAGGGGCCCTCTCCGGGGTTTTCACCTTCGCGAACCCATAAAATAAAACTTAACGATACTTTCGTTAGGGAAATTCATCTGTTATCCGAACCTCCGATAGTCCAGCTACCGAATCCCAAGATCATATTTTTCGGACATAACACTAACAAATTAAATTGATTAAAATAATTAATTATTATTAAGCAAAATTATTAAACAATTGAATTATCCAAACTTGAATAAATAAAATGAGAAGTAGTGTGTTTGATGAGCCGGGTATATGGCCCCAAGGCTCATCATTACCAAAGTCCAATACCTGGTGTAAATTTGGTTGAAGAAATTCTATGGTTGATACTCGCTTCCTCCTTTGGACTTCTTGATGTTACTCGTTCCAACACTTTACTAGTTCTCCGGACACCACGCATGGCTCGTCTATATAACGACCCCAAAAATACCCCCTCCTGCTCTCTCTCTAGGCCCGAAGATCGATGCGCTCAAATGCTAGTCGAAAAGTTATCGATCTCTGGTGACTTATCGATTAAGGGTAATTTACCCTGTTACAACATTATTTAGTAAAAGAAGAAAAATGAACAACTTGGCGTATGCAATTAAAATAAACATTGTTTTTAACTTATTTTTATTTCTAATTATTACACAGCACATATATATTACAAAACAAATAGCCTAGAAAAAATATCACATAAATTTAGGTTAGTTTACTTATTTTCATTTTTTTATTATATTAATTATTCAATGTATTTGATTTAATGATAGTACTTACAATTTCAATAAAATCAAAACAAAATATTATATTTTGTACGTTTATTTATTGCGTTATATTTATACTCGATACACTGGTAAACACACGTTTATTTTCTTTTTACTAATTTATGAATTTTTATGTCGGTATAGTAGTTGTATCCATAAAATATTGGCCGTAATTCGAAAGAGTTATTGATTGTCGTGCCAAGTAATATCGTGGGAAAAACTAGTAGCATTGCGACATCTGCGATGCACTATGGGGCTGGCGGCAATGCTGTCACGTCAAGCCTACTATGCGCCCATGTAATAGATGCAAAGATTTTAGTACCATACAGTATAGTAGATAATTTTATACGCATAGGACTTATAGCAATGCTGTACAATGACATAGGGATATCCGCAATGTATTTCTTTCCGTGTACATGGGTTGTTAACGATGTAGTTGAAGGAGCGCTTCAATTAACTCAATAATATATTAACATTCTAAGTCATAAAATAGAACAAAAACAATATTTAGTGCAAATCATTCATGAAAACAAAAATACTTATCGTAATGCGACTAAAAATTGCTTAACAAATAAATGTGATTAGAGACAGAAAAACTACAAATTTGCGGCTATATTATTAAGAATGTATTCAATACATCGTATTGTTAACGTTACGGTAACTATAAATCGTTTTTATCAAATTTTTGGAACATTTATAGACGAAATAAATAATTATAACACATGAAACTTTATAGCAAGACTGAAAAACTATATAAGCGCTCGAAATTGCAATTATTACATTTTTGAGCTCAAAGAGCTCAAAAATATAATTATCGTGTAGTTTGAGCTATCCGAGCTCAACAGTCTGATAAAAGTTTAATAAAACACTATTTTTTGAATTTTCAAACCGCAATAACTTTTGAAAGAATGTACAAATTTTCACGTTGTTGGCGTCATTCAACGCAGTTTTTTAAATTCTATGATATATTTTCAAACACAAATTGATCAGACCGGAAATTTCGGTGTAATTCGAAAAAAACACTTTTTTCGATTTCTTTCGTCAACGATAACTCACGAACGAATCAACCGATTTTGACCGGCTTGGTGGCGATTGACGTGGTTTTTCGATGTTAAGAGCTGATTAGTTTTTGAAATTGATCGGTCAAGCCGTTTCAGTTATTAAAAAAAACCACATTTAAAAAAATTTTTTTTCGCAGTTTTTTTAAGATTTCTCAAAATCTATCGGTTCCAATCGGTCCAACTTGTATTTAAGTTTAGTCAAACCCTTTCGAATGACACCAATCGCGATCAAATTGGTCAAGCCGTTCAAAAGTTATGAGAGGTTTACATACACACACACACACACACACACACACATACACACACACACACACACACACACACACACACACACACACACACACACAACTCCAGAAGTTGACGAACAAACACACATGAGGATACTGCAGCTCAATCACAACCATTGTGAGGCAGCGCATGACCTGCTCATGCAATCCGTGCGAGAACTAGAGCTTGACTTGGTACTGATAGCAGAGCCATATAAACACCTGAGTACCCAACTCTGGGAATCTGACAGCACATCCAAAGCTATCATTTGGTCATGTGGCAAGCTCCCTTTCCAAAATGCAGTCGACAACAGCAATGCCGGCTTTGAAGCAGTATCAGTAGAGGGCATCCGCCTCTATAGCTGTTACGCACCACCTAGCCTCTCTACTGTCGAATTCACCGCATTTCTGAATTGACTTACCGAGGAAGCGAAGCATTACCACCCAGTGGCAATAGCTGGGGACTTCAATGCCTGGGCAGTAGTCTGGGGCAGCAAGCATACAAACGCGCGAGGAAAGGAACTACTAGAAGTCTTTTCTACATTAGATGTAGTACTGCTCAACAGTAGTGATACACCAACCTACACCGAAGGAAACGCAAGTTCTTCTATTAGTAGATATTATCTATCAAGTTCTATTAGTAGATATTCTATTAGTAGGTAATATCAACTGAAAGGTGATGGATATCTATACAGCCAGCGACCACAACGTGATTCTCTGGGAAATATCAAACGTCCAGAGCCTGAGAAGACCTAAAAAGCAACTTAACACCATTAGTTGGAAGGTAAAAACTCTTGACCCAAGTGCATTGTTAGTAGCTGTCAACAGTGATTAGATTATCGCGGGCTGCGCAGAAGAGAAGACCAAGGACCTGATGAAAAGAGTGACCCAGGCTTGTGACGCCAGTATGTCTCGTAGACGTGGCATGAACACAAGACCTTCCGTTCACTGGTGGAACGACCACATCAGCGCCCTTCGTAAAGAGTGTCATCAGAAGAGAATAATATCTACAAAAAAGCCCGTCGATCCCTGAACAAAGCCATCAAAGATAGCAAGAGAAAATGCTGGAAGGAGCTCATCAACGAGGTGGACAGAGATCTGTGGGGTAGGCCATATAAGGTGGTCATGACCCATCTTAAAAACCAGCTTATACAATCACCCACGTGTGCTCAACTCCTCCAGAAGATCGTAAACGCGTTGTTCCCCGAACATAGCGAGTTTAACTACCTATTAGCGCAGAATGAAATGGATGACATTCCATCTGTCACGGAGGAAGAACTGATGGAGGCTTGTAATCGTGTAGGGAACAATAAAGCACCGGGATTGGACGGGGTCCCCAATATTGCTTTAAAAACAACTATAAAAGCAGTGCCATCATTGTTCTTGGACGTCTACGACACATGCCTCAAGAAAGGGATTTTCCCTCGGAAGTGGAAGCAGCAACGACTAGTACTACTTTCAAAAGGGAAAAAGCCACCAGAAGAACCGTCATCTTATCGACTACTTTGTATGTTAGACACGGCAGGTAAGATATTTGAGCCTATAATCCACCAAAGAATAGAAGCAGTTGTCGATCCACTCCTGGCAGATAACCAGTATGGTTTTCGGAAAGGACGATCAACTCTGGACGCAATCAATCTGGTTGTTGCAACGGCCAAGGAGGCAATCGAAGGGATCCGGTGGAAGGGTGGAGCAAAGAAGTACTGCCTGGTGGCCACTTTGGACATCAAAAATGCCTTCAACTCCGCCAACTGGGACTGCATTATGCAAGCCCTGGAAGAGAAAAACGTACCAGGATACCTACGTAGGATAGTGGCTAGCTACTTCACGGACAGAATCCTGAGATACGACACGAAGAATGGTCCAAAAGAGTATTATTGTACTATGATATTACCGGAGGTGTAGCCCAGGATTCCGTTCTGGGTCCTCTTCTGTGGAATGTCATGCATGATGGCCTGCTGAGACTGACTCTTCCAAGAAGTGTCAAGCTTGTTGCATATGCAGATGATGTAGCTGTCGTAATCGTTGCTAAACACCTAGATGAGATAAACCACATGTTCGGTATCACCTTTGAGAAAGTTAACCGGTGGATGGACTCGATGAATCTACAACTGGCTAAACAGAAGACTGAGGTTGAGCTTATTACCAGCAGAAAAGTGATAGAGACCATAAAGCTGAAAGTCGGAGAACAAGATATCACATCACAACCATATATCCGATATCTGGGAGTGATGCTTGATGCCCGACTCAACTTTAAGCAGCAAGTCGAACACGTGAGTGCAAAAGCATCAGCAGTGGTAGCTAGCTTAGCACGACTGTTGCCAAACGTCGGAGGCCCAAAGCAGAGCAGGAGGCTATTATTGTCATCAGTAGTCACATCGGTGCTCACTTAGGGAATATCCATTTGGGCCGACGCATTAAAGACGCAAGAATCATGGAGAAAGGCTGGACCAGTCTACCGTCTGGGTGCCTTAAGAGTAGCGAGCGCCTTCCGCACAATATCTATGGAAGCAGTGTGTGTCATTTCCGGAACTTTGCCGCTCAAAGTCTTAGCTGAGGAAAGACGGATCCTTCACCAACGAAAGAAGTCAACCACACTAAGCGCTGAGGAGCTTAGAACAGAAGAACGGCAGAAGAGCATAAGTCGATGGCAACTACAGTGAGATGCCACAGTGAAGGGTAGGTGGACGCATCGTCTCATATCAAGGATCAACGTTTGGCTAAACCGGAGTCACGGTGAGGTCAACTATTATCTTACGCAGATGTTATCAGGACACGGCTGTTTCCGGGCGTATCTCCACCGCTTTAAGCATGATTCGCTTTAAGCAAATTCCCAGAGTGCCCGTCCTGCCCAGGAGTCAATGAAGTTGCAGAGCACGTCTTCTTTGAGTGCCTACGTTTTTATCCACAGCGAGATGAGCTGGAGAATATCCTGAAGAGGAAAATCCAACCAGAGACAATAGTAGAAGCAATGCTGTCATCAAAGGCTACCTCGAACGCCACAAACACGTTTGTCACGGGAGTCTTCTCAGACCTGCGGTCCATAGAAAGAAAAAGAGCGAATGACGCCAATTAGAAGGAGGAAAGAATAACACCTTAGCCACCAGAAGAAAGAGCAGTAGCTAGATCCTCCCCTCACGAAGTAATTCCTGACGGCGGTTTCCATGAAGGATTAGGGGAAAGAGGAAAAGGGGTTAAGGGTTTAGTGGGTAGGGGCACTAGCGCCGAGTTTTAGTATGACACTGCGTCGAGTCGTCACATATCCAGGCCAAACAGCTATGCCTAGAATCCGTAAAAAGGATTCCCCCCTCCCTTAAAAAAAACACACACACACTCACACACACACACACACACACACACACACACACACACACACACACACACACACACACACACACACACACACACACTTAGTGTTGCAAAGTGACAATCGATTAATCGATTAATCGATTTTTCGATCTCTAGAATCGATTTTTTATAATTGATTGTAGGCTTTTCGATTAATCGAAAAATAATCGAATAAATTTTTTAAAAAACGATTGTTCACAATCGATTTTTGAAAAAATAAAATTTTTTTCTATAAATTGATGTTGGAATAATATTAATGTTTATATAATCAGATGAATTTACGAAGAACGTAAGTCAACTTTATTAGCTTACTTACAGAAAACAAAACCTTTTTATTTTTTTATATTCGATTGTCACAATCGATTGTTACTCGGCCGATGTTGCAACATTATAGTTGAAATCATCAAGTAATCAAAAAATATTGAAACAAAATATAGTAATTTGTATTATATTCATTGTATTCATCGACTATTATTTGTAGTTGTTAATACGATTTTTTTTTTGTAATATTTAAATGCATCTCAAAATTCTTATCCACTGTCGATATGATTAATCTTTATTTAATTTAAATATATATTATAAGAACATGATTACATGTTGCTAGAAATTATTATTATTATAATTATATACTGGTGTCACAGACTGAAAATAAAAAAGTTTTATTTATTTGAAATATTTGATTTAATTGTTTCCCGTTATTATTACAATTCGCATTGCATTTTTTTATGATTGTAATTAGGAACCGTTTAATTTCTCGATGAATTTTCTTCCGATTTACATAGTGAAAATGAGAAATTTGATTTTTACAATCGATTATAACAATCGATTGTTACTCAGGCGATGTTGCAACTTTAAAGTTGTTATCATAACAATCGTTCTTTTGAGCCGATTGAATCGACTATTGAAAAAATCGATTGTTTGCAAGCGATTAATCGACTAAATTGATATTGTTAGTGCGATTATAATCGAATGTAAACAATCGATTTTGTCGTTTG
The DNA here is from genome assembly GCF_020080835.1 of Cotesia glomerata. Lineage (NCBI taxonomy): Eukaryota > Metazoa > Arthropoda > Insecta > Hymenoptera > Braconidae > Cotesia > Cotesia glomerata. The sequence continues at coordinate 16,286,316 of NC_058162.1, forward strand.
ATTGTTGCAAAGTGACAATCGATTAATCAATTAATCGATTTTTTGATCTCTAGAATCGATTTTTTATAATTGATTGTGGGCTTTTCGATTAATCGAAAAATAATCGAATAAATTTTTTAAAAAACGATCGTTCACTCAGGGTTGTCTGCGCCTACCGCACAGTTTCCGAAGCGGCTGTATTGGTCATTGCAGGAGCCGCGCCCATCGACCTATTAGCGTTCGAAAGAGCAAAACTCTATGACGCTAAAGACAGTGATGATAACATGAAGGACGCAAGAACGAGGATAAAGGCGGAAACGCAGCAAGAGTGGCAGGACCGATGGACATCGGGAGAGACGGGCAGATGGACGGCGCGCCTGATCCCAAACATCAACGTCTGGCTCTCTCGGAAGCACGGGGATACGGACTTCTTCCTGACCCAGCTATTGACGAGACATGGGCAGTTCAATGCCTATCTTTTCAAGATGGGTTTGCACAGCACACCAACGTGCAAATACTGCCCGGATAAAATCGACGACGCCGAACACACATTCTTCGAGTGTGCTCGATGGAAGGACTACAGAAGAAGCACCGAAGAGATCATAGACACCAGGCTCTCCCCCTCAAGCCTGGTGACCTATATGATCAAACAAGAGGAAAACTGGTCAGCTGTTGCAGTTTATGCACAGCACCTCCTGAAAGACAAAATCGCAGAAAGGGACCAGTAGCCAGGAGTAGGCGTCGTGAGACGCAGCACGACTGGATTAAAGTAATGCTAACGCGGTTCCAATCCAGTCCTCCCCGTACCATCTAGGGGAGAGGGGAAGAGGAATGTTTTTTTTAATGGGTAAATATCTCCACACTACTGACTATCGATATCTGCCGGAAGATGGGCGGCAGAGTGAACGATACCGGTGTCTTTTGAAGATCTTTTTTCGTACCTCTTTACAAAAAAAAAAAAAAAAAAAAAACACACACACACATACACATACATACATACATACACCTCACCAATGGAGAGGCTTGGCATCGAGATCGAAGAGTTAGCCGAGTTTATAAAAGACAAGAAGAATCTCCATCATGCGATTAGAAAATTGGTTTTATCTTTCACTACAGCATATAGGTAAGCCAACAAATCACCAGGCATGTTGGCCTCAACGACCCAAACAACTCCGAGTTTGACCAAGAAACCACAACCATCTTTGGTCACTCCTAAAAAAATACCACAGCAAGAAAAGGACAACAACAAGAAGAGGCAGCTGTCCATGCCCAGCCCTTCTTCAATAATCGACAAGCCACCACAGAAAAAGACAGCCCGGGAGGACGTCTGGACTACAGTGGAACGAAATAGGAAGAAGAATGAAAAAGAGCATGAAACAGCGGCTCCCCCTAATAAAGCTCAAAACCAATCAAGTAAGGGTGCCTCTAAGAAACCGAGGAGAGAGAAGACGAGAACTAAGTCTGTTCTTGTCCAACCAGTAGACGGCCAAACTTATGCTGATATCCTAAAGGGAATCAAGGCCAAGGTAAGCCCTGTCGAGACGGGCGTAGACATAAAGTCTATTAAAAAGACGAAACACTGAAGCGTTCTCCTTGAAATGGCTCGAAAGACCGAAAACAGCAAGGCATTCACCGATGCAGTAAGCGCAGCCATTGCAAACATCGGCACAGTCAAGACGTTAACACCAACAACAACGATCGAGATCCTCGACTTAGATGAAATCTCTACCGAGAGCGAAGTTCGTGAAGCACTCAAACGTGAATTCACTGACAGCCTGGAGGTCAAACGGGTTAATTTGACAAAACCCACACCACGAGGAAATCGAGCAGCCTTCTACGAAGTAAACGAGGCCAGTGCGATTAATGCCCTTGACAAGGTCCATGTAACGATCGGTTGGGTGAACGTCGTATACGCCCAGTTGCAAAAGTAACCCGCTGTTTTAAATCTCTTAGTTTTGGACACCAAACACGCTAGTGTGCGGGACCAAACAGAAGCAGGTGCTGCTACAAATGTGGCGGAGAGAACCACAAGGCCGTAAACTGCACGGAGAAGTCAAAATGCTTCCTTTGTGCTCCGGACAAAGATGCCCAGGATGGTCTATGCCATATTTCTGGCACTGGAGCTTGCAGGGCATTCCGCACAGCACTTGCAGAAGCCAAGAGAGGGCAGAAATGACACGCATACAACAAGGCAACCTGAATAGGTGCGCCTTGGCGCAAAACCTGCTGCGCCAGCGTGTCTTTGTCGATAAAATCGACGTCTGCCTTATCTGCGAGCAATATCTAAACATCGAAGGTAAAACATGGTTCGCAGACGAAACTGGCACGGCAGCAATTTGGATTGTGAACACAAAGAACGTTACCGTCAGCAACAGTGGAAGTGGAGCAGGTTTTGTCTTGATTCAAACCCCCACAACCTACTTCATGAGCGTCTATCTCTCACCTAACGAAGGGATTAGTGTGTTCCGACAGAAACTGGCAAATATAGAAGATACGGTCACTAAGTTCAACGGGGAAGTCATCGTAGCCGGATACTTCAACGCTAAATCGGCTGAGTGGGATGCTGCTTTCTCCGACACCAGAGGTAACGAGGTCGCTGATGTCGCGGCTAGACTCGACCTCATAGTGCTGAACACCGGGAGCACCACGACCTTTAGAAGACCAGGGTACCACGAGTCCATCCTCGTCATTTCGTTGGCGACTTCAAGGACTGCCAACATGATCGAAGACTGGACTGTATCCGAAGAATACCGTGGCAGTGACCACCAGTTTGTGACATTCAACGTTGGATTGTCATCTACTCCGGTTTCACAACGCGGCCTTTCTAAGCGGAAGTGGAATGCGAGAAGGCTTGATCCAGAGGCATTGCGAGCTTCACTTGCACGAAGCTGGTCTATCCTTCAGAACAATCCGACTCCGGATACCTGCAGTGAGACGGAAAAGGCAGCGCTAAATATGATGAAGGAGATTGCTGCCACATGTGACGCCTCTATGCCGCGGCTGAAAAATAGGAGTTTCCATAGGCCGGCGTACTGGTGGTCAACAGACATAGCAGAACTTCGCAAAAGATGTCATAAGCTACGTTGCCGCGCAACGAGAGCCGCGAAACGCTCCCCAAGTGAGGACTTGTATTCAAAAGAGTACAAGCAGGCCAAAAAGACGCTAAACCGAGCCATTAAAGCAAGAAAAGCGATATTGTGGAAACAGATCTGTAATGATCTCGACAAGGACATCTGGGGCAAAGCCTACCAAATTGTCACCAAACGACTTGGAAAGGCTTCACCAGAAGCGCCGAAGTCTCCTGCCTTAATGGACAGCATTGTAGCAGAGCATTTTTCCAAACACCCGCCGCGGGAGAAGAAACACTACGCTAAAAACAGCGAAGGAACACCCTTCACAACTAAGCAACTACAAGATACAGCCGTCACTCAAAACAGAAAAGGCAACTGGACCTGATGGCATCCCGGCAGCGGTGATCAAGATTGTAGCCCTGGAATATCCAGACATACTCCTGAACACCTACAACGCATGCTTGGCAACTGGCACGTTTCCCGCGGTCTGGAAGCGGCAGAGATTGGTTCTCTTAGACAAAGGAAAGGGAACCCCTGTAACACCTTCGTCGTTTAGACCACTCTGTATGCTAGACATTACTGGAAAACTTCTCGAGAAGCTCATACAAGGGAGACTTCGCAACGACATCGACCGTGCTGGAGGTTTTGCCACCAACCAGCATGGCTTTCGGAAAGGTCGTTTGACAGTCGGAGCGATCGAGAAAGTTATAAAGACAGCAACACAAGCATGGTCTGGTAGCCTCAAAGCTCGTAAAGTATGTCTCCTCCTCACGCTAGATGTCAAAAACGCATTCAATAGCGCAAATTGGAGAGACATTTTAGATGCTCTGGAGCACAAGTTTGACGCGGAGCCAGAGAATCTGGCTCTAGTCGACAACTACCTGGACAAAAGAAAGCTAATAGCGGAAACTACGGAAGGCCCACAAGAATACGCCATAACGGCTGGCGTACCGCAAGGCTCAATAATGGGGCCCGATCTATAGAATGCGGACTACGACGAGCTTCTTAAAATCTCGTTACCAAAGCAAGTAGAGCTAACGGGCTTTGCAGACGACGTTGCGGCCACGATAGTAGTAGACAGCGTAGAAGAGGCCGAATTACTAGTTCGGGAAACCATTGACGCCGTTGAGACCTGGCTTGATAAACACTACCTGAAACTCGCCAAGCATAAAACCGAGATGGTTGTTCTGACACGTCAAAAATGGTTCCCAAAACCATTCGCTGTGGACATGGAAGGAACAACACTGACGTCAACAATGGCCCTGCGCTATCTAGGGGTAATGATAGACGAGAAACTATCTTTCCGCGAACACCTTGACAGTGCATGCAAGAAAGCCAGCAAGACGGTGTCTAGCCTAGCAAGAATCATGACCAACACGAAGGGACCAAGAACCAAAAAGAGAAGAGTTCTTCTCGAAGTAGTCCACTCGGTACTAGTTTATGGAGCAGAAATATAGGCAGGCATATTGAAACAGAAGACCTACCGACGAAAAATAGCAGCAGTGCAGCGACGAGGTGCTCTCAGGGTTGCCTGCGCCTATCGAACGGTTTCCGAGGCGGTTATATTGGTCATTGCGGGAGCCGCACCCATCGACCTACTCGCGTTTAAGAGAGCGAAACTCTATGACGCTAAAAACAGTGACGAAAACATGAAGGACGCAAGAACGAGGATAAAGGCGAAAACGCAACAAGAGTGGCAGGACCGATGGACATCGGGAAAGACGGGCAGATGGACGGTACGCCTGATCCCAAACATCAACGTCTGGTTTTCTCGGGAATACGGAAAACGGACTTTTTCTTGGCCCAGCTATTGAAGGGACATGGGCAGTTCAATGTCTATCTTTTTAAGATGGGACTGCACAGCACACCAACGTGCAAATACTACCCAGACAAAATTGACAACGTCGAGCACACGTTCTTTGAGTGTGACCGGTGGAAGGACTACAAAAGCAGTACTGATGAAACTATTGGCACCGCGCTCTCCCCTGAGAGCTTAGTAACCTGCATGATCAAAAAAGAAGATAACTGGTCAGCTGTCGCAGCCTATGCGCAGCGTCTTTTAAAGGAAAAAATCGCAGAAAGAGACTAGTAACTAAGAGCAACCGTCGTGAGACGCAACACGGACTGGATTGAAGTAATGCTAACGCGGTCCCGATCCAGTCTTCCCCGTAACATCTATGGGGAAAGAGAGAGTAGGATGTTTAGTCGGTATTGTTGTCAATAATATTGACTTCCGAGTCCGACATACCCAGGGCAAGTATCTCGTGCTGGTATACGTAAATATATTTGACCTCCTCTACAAAAAAAAAAAAAAAAAAAAGACATACAGACACCATCGCGGGCGTTGCCCGGATCAAAATTTATTGCACACTTAATGGTGATAAAATTTGTTTTTTCACCTAATATATGGGGCGTTCCACGCCAAATCAACCACTTTTGAACCCGACCCCTTTAGATTTAGCTGAAACTTTACTATTATTTTCTACCCTTTGAAAAACATTTTTGTAAATTTTTTCAAACTTTTTTATCCAACCCAAAAAAAGTTATGAATTTTAATAAGCTTTCGACTAAAACAATAAAAAAAGTAGGTTTCCGAACGTTTTACGGAGATATTTTATATTTTTTATGAAAAATCACAAAAAACTTCCGTTCTTTAAATTATTGTATTTGACTTGGCAACACCGCTTGCGCAGTTACCCGGCGCATAAGTAACCGCAGTTTTTTGAATGCTAGAAAATCTTAGTCATTTCAGTTAGACAGTAAACATATTTTTTTTAATAAAGTAAATTAAAAATACAAAGATTCTTAGGGCCAGTTTTTCAATCCAGGATAAAATTTTATCCGAGATAAAAGTACTGTCAATATAATAAAAAAAAAAAAAATAAATAAATATTTTAGCGACGTGATATTGCTCTCAGTTAGTTCTCCACGAATTTGGTCATTTATTTAAATAAAAAATAAATATATCATAAAAATAATAATAACCTTTTATTGTGTCATTTAAATTATTTTAAATTAATTAACATAATTATAGATTAATAATAAATATGTCAAACGCAAGATATGAGCTCGAAGAGCTCAAAAGCATAGAACAGCGACCGCTCTGATCTCGGAGAGCTCAAAATAACACATAAATTGTAATTTGAAACTCGAAGAGCTCGATAACGTTACAAGTGCAATTTCAAGCGCTTAGATATGGAATTAGCGGGAAGTTGCAGGGATGTCCTCCAGGGTCATCCGTATTCCTTATTATTATTTTATTTATTCACAATCAGCAAGTTGTCACAGTTGGAGATGAATATTTCTGTGAAATGCGGCTAATGTTTATTTATTTTAATTAAAAATAAGTGACTAATTCAGGGAGAACTACTCGTATTCAATATCACTGTGCTGGATTATTTATTTGTATTATTATATTCGCAGTACTTTTATCTCGGATAAAATTTTATCTTGGATTGAAAAACTGGCTCTTACAATCAAAAGTTGGAAATCATTTAATCGATGAGTAAGGAATATAATTTAATTAACAGGATTACATAAATAAAATTATATATTTTTTTATAAAAAAAATATACATTTGTACGCAATTTAGAAAGCAAAAAATATTCGATAAACCAAACTGTTTTTCACTCTGAATATTTTTAAGAGATAAGGGAATGTTACATTTAAAATACCACAATTCTTTGGCAAGTGTACTTATTTCAACTATTCTTCGACCCCAATCCGTCGAATTTTGTTTGTGAACTTTAGATTTATTATATAGTGCCTCGTATGTTCTTTTTTTAGTAGTTTTAATAAAACGTGTAGAAAATATTCCAAAATGCGCTCGTAAATTATGCTGGTTAATCTGAGACATGTTTACAAACAAATAAATTTCAAGGTTAGGGAACTGTTGCGGTGTTGTCAAGTGTTCACCGGTAATTCAGAGTGCTATATTTTTTTTAGTCAATTTAATAATTATTACATGTTAATAATTATTTAATGCGTAAATTTTTCGGAAATTTCCTCAAAAATGTTATTAATTAATTTAAAAATTAATTTTAAGATGCATAACAAAAGTTTTTCACGCATTATTTTTTTTTAGACATTCTTTACACTAGCAGGGTACTTGGATTTCCTTAAGAGCTCAAATTTGGTGAGCATTTTTTAGAGGTGCCTGAGAACCAACTTTTCAATATTAAAAGTTAAAAAAAAACAATCGAATTTTTTTGACCTACCCTAATATATATATATATATATATTAGGGTGTGCCAAAATGTAACTCCCGTGGAGAACCTTTTAAAATTAGAATTTTGAGTTTTCATAGAATTTTTCAACAGAAGCTTAGTTTAGGCATTTCCGGTGAAAATTCGAAATTTGGCCGGAAGTGCCTAATTAAATCTCCTGTTAAAAATCCTATGAATAATCAAATGAATCCTCTCACTCCGAAATATCTCAGGAAATGCCCAAACACAGCTGCTGTTAAAAGTAGAACTTAAAATTCCAATTTTAAAAGGTTCTCCACGGAAGTTACATTTTGGCACACCCTAATATATATATATATATATATATATATATATATATATATATATATATATATATATATATATATATATATATATATATATATTGTGACATAGGAAAAATTCCCCATGTCAAAAGACTAGTTAGGCTAATTGTTTATTTATAATTTTCTTTATCATTATTAATTATTTTGGCTCAGCTGAAGGAATGCGGAGATTCGACGCGACTGTGTCGCCCCAAGCGGCCTCCTGATCAGAGAGTGAAGGTCGAGGTAAGGCTTATACCCGAAACCGCGCCGAATTTGAAAAGTATGCATGAATGAGTGTGACTATTGCAGGGAGTATGTGAGAGTGAGAGCGAAATTAAGTTTAAGCGATCAGACGAACCCGCGAATTTACACAGAGCCATCAACGACCAGCTTGACATCTGGAGCAGGACCACGGCGAGATCGAAACAAAATTTGAAACCAACGAATGACGACGGCGTTTGAGCAACTTAAGTCGAGCGAGGCACCATCTGGATGCCGTAAGCCGAACCGAGTGACATATCGACCAATCATCGATCGCAACGGAGTACTGGACGCACTCCGTAATACAACGGCCGGCTAGAAGAAGCCGTGAGCTGATTGGAAGCGAGTTTTTTGAACTAACGGAAAACTAGAGAACACATGTTGCCTAGGAGGCAGCCATAATAAATTGATTCTGATCTGGACGCCGTGCTTGTTAGTCGCACAAATTCCGCTATAAGCATTAATAAATTTTACAACGCAATTAACCACCATTACTGAGTTAAATATACGAGTACCGACCCGAGGGGTTCACTGCTGCCGCAGGGTGAGTCTGATTGCTAATTTAGCCCCAGGGTGTCCTCACCGCGATATCGCGGTCAATTTTAGTAAATTTCACCAGTTTGATTTTTGGTGTAAATTTTTTGTATTAATATTTTTTTTTACGAAAGTAATTATTGAATCCCTTTCGGATTATCGAGACGTGTGTGACGACACTCAGAGGCACGGTACCATCGGGGTGTATTTGTGTGTGTGTGTTCGTAAATTAAAACGTAGATTCAAAGTCGAGCGTTCGCTTCTTAGTATTTATTTTTTTGTTATTTTTTTTGTTCGAGACACTGGCATAGAACCAACTGTGTGACATTATTATTTCTATTGTTAATGGTCTTATTGATTGGAACAGTGATATATGCCGACAATTGAACGTGATTTCTTTTTGTTGTTGTTATTAAACGTAACGCCCGAGAAATTTGGAGCTGTGTAAGACAGCTAGCCTGACCGACGCGCCATCTCCGAGCGCGGGCCCCAAACTTATCTCGAGCTTCAACTACCCGCAAGCTTAGTCAATTTACCGACCGTAGTTAGTTATCCACCGCGAGCCCGCCAAATTGTTGAATTTTTGAATTATTTGAATTATTATTTTGCGAATCATCGTCAAATTAAAGCTACATTGTGTTTAATTTTCAATGGCAAATTAATTGGGGGAATTTGCGAGCCACCGACGGACCAAATTTAATTTTTTATTTATTTGTTTAATTATTAATTAATTTTGGAAAAATTAATTGTTTATTCCATTGTATTATTAATTATGATTTAATTTGGGAATTTGCGAGCCATCGACGGACCGACTTTAAGCTTTATTTGAATTATTAGTTAATTTGAGCTAAATTAATTATTTAGAGTATTGTATTATGAAGTAAAATTGCTCTTGAGCATTTGCGATCCACCGACCGACCGAATTGAGTTTATTATTTTGTTTTATTATTAATTAATTTGAGAAAAATTAATTGTTTATTTCATCGTATAAGTAATTATAAATTAATTCGGGATTTTTACGAGCCGGTGACAGACCGAATATAATTTTTGGTTATGATTAGTTAATTTGAAGATCGATTAATTACGTCATCGTAGTATTAATTATAAGTCATTTAAATTAGTATCTGCGAGCCACCGACGTATCAATATTATTGTTGTTTCTTTTAGTTATTATTGTACTTTTTGGAAAATTATTAATAATCTTTGGCGACTGTTAAAATAAATTGTTGACTGGACATTCGGCGATTATTTTTTTTTTTTGTTTTCTTTTCCCGAGCTTACTTAGATTTAAGCATTTTACGTTTCGCAGTTCATTCGAATTTTAAATCTCTTCGTCATCGACCCGCCGCCCGACGACAAACGACAACGACTTCGAATCGTGGAACGGTAAGTTCCTGGCGCCCAACTACCTTCGAAACCCAGGTAAGCCAATTTAGGTGGTGCTCTCCGGCCCTGTCGACGCCAGTGCCGGTGAAAAGACCATTATAATATATATGGCATTCCACGCCAAATCAACCACTTTTGACCCTGACCCCTTTTGATTTGGCTGAAAGTTTTCCATCCTTTTCTACCCTATCAAAAACGTCTCTCATAATTTTTTCAAATTTTTTTACCCAACCAAAAAAAAGTTATGAATTTTTCAACTAAACCGCTTTTTTATTTTTAAATTGCCATAACTTTTTCAGAAATTGACTTATCAGGACGTTTTTCTTTTCAAAATTTTTTTTATTAAGGTAGTTCTTTCCCAACCTATAGTTTATGCTACTGCTGTCTCTCTTATTCGCTAGTGTCACCTCTCTTACGGGCTATCGCTTACTTACTTCCACGCATGACTTTATTTGTTTACTTTACTAGTTTATCAATGATTTCTCAATAACTATGTGGTAGAGAATTTCAGAATTTTGTAGGGTAATTATACATGTATTAATCTAAGTAATATTAGTTTTTCGTGAAATTCTTAAAATTTCTTCAATACAAAAATAATAAAACTTCGCGGTTTTCTCTCTCTTTTTCCATCCCGTCTGTGTAAAAATGTCATTTTCAATTGCAATAATCTTCGGTTAGACGTGGTAAATCGTCTCTAAATTTTAACAGCGTTTGTATTATTTATTTGAATACTTCTATACGAAGTTTGGGAGATTTCTTGAATTTTTGGTTTTTGGGCCTAACTACCTTAAATCTTCTTTTTAGGCAAAAATAGAAAAAAATTATTCAAACCTATCTTCATTGTTATTTTTTAGATATTCCGAAAAAACTGTGAATTTCTCGATGATAACCATTTTTAATTTCTATTTTCTTTCTTTCATATGAAACTTTGACATTTTCTACAAATATCCTGAAATTTACAGAATGGTGTTTTTTCGATTTCTATTTTATTTTTTTTTCAATTAAATAATTACTACATTACCGTCGTAGTACATAGTTTGGGTTAAATGGAAGGGAGAGTAAGTAAGTATCAAGAGTATAAGAATAGACTGAGAAAAGTGATGGTGGAAGGGGCCTGGTAGCTTAACTGGTAGAGCTCCTGACGTGTTATCAGGGAAATCCAGGTTTAATTCCTGGTTTGGTAATCAAGCCCATTTATTTTTTCGAAGTCTGGCTTTGATCTCATTTAAATTTCTTTCACTATCTTTCACTTAATTAACATCCATATAACTCGAACAGATACCACAAGCTTCCAGCTTTACTAGTATTCAAGTTCGATGGATTTCCATCGAACTAATGGGAAGAGAGAATATAGCTCTCGAATAAAAGGGATGATGAACTATCCATCTTTGGACTTGAATTAGAACCACTAGTCATTAAACCTAGAATAGGCTTAAAAAAAAAAAAAAAAAAAAAACTTCAACTAAAAAAAAAATTGTTTTTTAATCTTATTTTTCATAACACCGGTCCAAAAATTTCCGGGAATCCTCAAAAAAAAAAATAAAAGTATAGAACCAAAAGTTGAACATGTTAGTCATCGAGAAAATTAATTTTTTCAAAAACAAAGAAAATTGAAAAACAAAAAAAAAACATAGAAATAAAAGTTAACTAGGTAAGCTTCTCAGAATTGCTTTTTAAATTTTTAATCCTTGCGAAGGTCCAAGTCTATTTTCATATTACTCTAAACTTCTTCGCGAAATGATAGTTTGTGCCACCTATGAATCCTCTTTATAAAAAAAACTGATTAAGTGCTATCTTCAGAAATAATATTAAGTTGAATAACATTTTCTTGCTTTGCTAAGCTAAATGTCTTTATTAGTTAAAGAATTATTGCATTTGAGACATTATAATCATGTACTAAACCATTTGATGAAACTGTTTTAACCATAAATTCAGAGTATCGGAAAATTGTTTATGTCAATGCCCACCAGTTATTGAGAATTAAATAAAAAAACAATTGTTTTTCAATTTTCTTTGTTTTTCAAAAAATTAATTTTCTCGATGATTAACATGTTCAACTTTTGGTTCTATACTTTTTCCTTGTTTTTTGAGGATTCCCGGAAATTTTTGGACCGGTGGTATGAAAAATAAAATAAAAAAATAAAATAGATATCGAAAAAACACCATGATATAAATTTCAGGATATTTGTAGAAAATTTCAAAGTTTCATATGAAAGAAAGAAAAAAGAAATTAAAAAAGACCATTCGGCAGCCGAAATGGAAGTAGATTTCATCATGAATAGAAAAAAATATAACGAAGATTGTATACAGAACTAGGGCTTTTAACTTATATGCAATCGACAAAAATATATATCGACAGACAAATACTAAAACCAGTGCAATAGCAAATTTCATAATTGGCATAGGGGAATGGGGCATAATTTTGAGACTACACATATGACATGGTACTCACATTAAAGCTTATTTAAAGAGCTTTCGGATGCAATTTACAGAATCGCAATAAGTTATCCCATTCAAAAGTTATTCGAGTTCGAAAGTGAAGAAATATGAATTTTTATGATTTTCAAAATTTTGAAATCCTGGTATTTCTAAATTACTTGACCGATTAAGCTCATCTTCGAACTTGAATTTGGTATTTATCTGTAGAATAAGTATGTTGAGTTTGGTAGAGATCCGTTGTAAATTGGCGACGCTATCGTCCTGACAAGCCGCGTTATATCCCATATATATATAAATATATATATATATATATATATATATATATATATATATATATATATATATATATATATATATATATATATAAATACATACATATATAAACTTTTGAACCATATGCATTTTCTGAATTCGCTTGACGAGCTGAGTCGAAATATAGCAAAATTTTTCAAAAGTTCCGTCATGAGGACCAATGCAATAGTTAGATTTCTATGAAATCTACTAAAAATGGTTATCATCAAGAAATTCGCAGTTTTTTCGGAATATCTTAAAAATAACGATGAAGATAGGTTTAAATAATTTTTTTCCTATTTTTTCCCAAAAAGAAGATTTAATAACCCGAGTAAAAACAGAATTCCGCCGCACCACCGCCGCAACACCGCTGCACGGCTTTTTAAGCGCTGCACTACCGCCGCACCACCGCTGTAGAGCCATGACAATTTTAATTATTTTACAAGTGCCGCATCACCGCCGCAGCACCACCATTGGTGCTGCGGTGGTGCAGCGGTGGTGCGGCGATGCTAGAGGGAGTAAATTTTTAGCTGAACTACACTGGTCTTAGAAACCAGCTTGCTTGAGATTCGACCCTTGCTGCGTAGGTTAAAATTTTCACAACCCAAAAAGACCCCAACAAACCACACCTAACAGTTAGAGTCGGCGATATGACCACAGCAGTTATAACCGACTCTAAATAATAATGAATAAAAAAAAAAAAAAAAAAAGATTTAATAAAAAATTTTGAAAAAAAAAAACGTCCCGGTAAATCAGTTTCTGAAAAAGTTATGGCAATTTAAAAATAAAAAAAGCGGTTTTGTTGAAAAATTCATAACTTTTTTTTGGTTGGGTAAAAAAATTTAAAAAAATTATGAGAGACGTTTTTGATAGGGTAGAAAAAATGGAAAACTTTCAGCCAAATCAAAAGAGGTCAGGGTCAAAAGTGGTTGATTTGGCGTGGAACGCCCCATATATTAGGTGAAAAAACTAATTTTATCACCATTAAGTGTGCAATAAATTTTGATCCGGGCAACGCCGGATTTTGCTGCTAGTAAAAAAATAAAAATATAAAAAAAACACCATCAGCAGTGATGAAAGCTTTCTTTAAAAACCTATCAATCACTGTAGATGTTAAAGATCAAATAAAAATGCCTTATTTACCAGTTATTTGAAATTTTGATAATTACTTTCAAACTAGTGTATAGATTCCAAAAACTAATCAGATCTTAACCTCAAGAAATGACATAAATTGCCTTAAGCCGCATCAAAATCGGATCAAACATTCTAGGGATATCGTGGTCGAAAAATTTGAAAAATATTGTTTATTTGATGTAAAACATCTATAGGCTCACTTGTAAACCGAATTGTTGGCGTGGCGACGCTTGCCGTGGCGACGGGTCGCCACGCTATACTAAGGTATACATATATATATTTTATGTGCAGTAGAGTGTACGGTGTGGCGACGGGTCGCCACGCTATACTGAGGTATACATATATCCATATATATATATATATATATATATATATATATATATATATATATATATATATATATATATATATATATATATATATATATATATATTTTATATGTAGTAGAGTGTACGGTGTGGCTTCTCACTCAGTTCGACGTTGTTGTTTACTACGGTACATATAACCTGCGTTTTATTTAATTTTGATGTGAAAAATTTTTATTTTAATTTTTGACAATAAAATATGTGTGATAGTGATAACTCAGAAGATCAAAGTGATCAACCTTGTGCAAAGAAAGTGAAACTATACTATGGCATACTACCAAGTCATCAGTAAGTAGATCGTATTTTTCAAGTGTCCATAAATGTAATTATTATATTTTTATATTTAATTAATTATATTTATATTAATCATATTAGTAATTATATAAATTATATTAAGATTAATAATTATATAAATTATATTAATATTATCTTCAATTAATTATTTTTTTATTATTCATGAAGGAATTAATATGGAAAAATTTATTAATAAAATTTATATTTGTAAATCTATAGTCATATATTGCAATAATTAACTAAGATTTGAGTTCATGAGTATATTGAAGACACACTTAAAATTTTTTTTCTTTTTCTTGTGTATTTTAATATCATATTTTTTTGTATATTTCAGTTCCCAACAATCATCACAGGGATCACAAAATATTATTATTGAAACTGGACGCCACCCTGATCAGTTAAATACAAGGCATACTATCAATGTTGTGTAAGACTTTATTAATCAAATAGTACCAGATTATTTTAATTTTTATCTTAGATCTGGCCGCTGGAGTGGCCATTTACAAAAACAACAACACTTCACATGTTACTACACTCAACATGGATCTAGCAGTTCAAAATGCTACAGAAGTTCATGTTTCCCAAACATCTATTGGTGATATGTGTGCTTCACATGTTAAACTAGAAGACGGAAGTGAATTAATTATGATTGTAGTATACATTTCACCTAATAACAAAATGGATCATATAATTTCATTTTTACATGAAAGGTTATTTCCTTATAGTCAAAGAGGTTCAATAATTTTCAAAACGAATAAACATAAACTACCATTAATTTTAGCTGGAGATTTTAATGTAAATTTTGCAAGAGCTGAATCAATGCCATTAATGACATTTCTTCAAAAAGAATTTCAATTGCAAATCAACAACAATCCAAGAGAATCTACTACCAAATATGGAACAACAATAGATGCTGTATTTGTGAGATATCTTGATAATGTTTCATCCAATACTTTTGTAACGTACTTTAGTTATCATCGACCAATCGTCACAGTAATACCGGCAGAGGAAACATCGAATATCACTATTACTGAAGTCACAGATGAAAATATTTAAATTGTGGCCACTTGATATTAATATCGAATTTTTATATCACATGTAAATAAATGTTTATTAAATAAAGTTACCATTTTCTGTAAGAAATTCGTAATACTTCATTTTTTCATTAGGCTATATTTAATTCCTGTAATAATATTATCTTTTATACATATTACTTGTACACACACGATGTTTCACATCTGCCAGGCGTCCCATGACGCATAACATTTTTTTGGAAATTTCATTTTTGAGATTTCTTAAAATTTACCGAGCCAAATTGATCCAAATTCACAAAGTGCAGCATTTATTCAATAAAAGCGGTGTAAAATTAAAACTGTTCTCAACACCGATTTTTTGACAGTGTAGTAACGTGACAATTATGTATCTGGAACATGATTTCCTCATATTATCACAACATGACGGTCATGTTGACTTACTTAGACTGGTTTATGTTGCATCATCTATTTAATTTTTTCCGTACGAGGTACCGGCGGGTAATAAGGCCGAGCTGAGGGAAATTTTGAAAAAAAAAAAAAACGAAAATATTGTATTTAATTATCAAAATGTATCATTGAGGTAGTTGGACCTAAAAAGCAAAAAATCAAGAAATCTCCCAAACTCCGTATAGAAGTATTTAAATACATAATACACACGCTGTTAAAATTTAAAGGCGATTTACAACGTCTAACTGAAGATAATTGCAATTGAAAATGACATTTTTATACAGGCGGTATGGGAAAAGAGAGAGAAAACCGCGAAGTTTAATTATTTTTGTATTGAAGAAATTTTAAGAATTTCACGAAAAACTAATATTACTTAGATTAATGGGCGATTCCGCGGGAGACGATTTTTGACATAAATTTTTAAATCACAGTATTTGTTACTTTTTTTTATACTAATTTTTTTCAATTTGAGGAGGGTAAGAGCATTTGTGTTGCACGAACGTCGAAGTCTAATTTGAAAAGCAAATTAGTTTTGATAACTGCTACTAAAAAAAAATGTAGAAAAGTTGCAAAAAAAGTTACGCAAAAGTTACGCGTTTCTGATGTTTACAGCGATTCTGAAGATAAACCTTAAGTCTGATAAATCGCCGACCTTTCCAAACAAATAATTTATTTTAGTTACATAGAAAAGTGCTAATTAGTGATACAGAATCTATGATCTCATATCTTTAATTTAAAGTTACATGCAAATGTTTATATTTACTACAGTGAGACGTGTTGCACCCGCGATAGTTTTACGTTGCACCCGCGACTGGATAAAAAGTGAATAATTTATAACATTTGTTTCTTTTAATAATTTTATTTAAATTAATAATTAGTTTGTTTTGTATTCTTTTAAAGAATGTAAAAATAATTTAATAAATATTCCATAATTAACAGACTTTTTTCATTCTAGCTTCATGACCTTTAATAGTGGGCCGATTTCATTGCACCCGCGATAGCACTTTGATCCTCTCCTGTGTCCATTTAGACATTTTATTAAATGTTTTTTATATGAATTTTTGTAAAACAGATTACAATGTAATCCTGCGACCAGTCATTTCTTTAAAAAGAGTTTTTATTTTCTCAGTAAGAAGCCTTGAGTGAGTCTAAATGTTGCACCCGCGAGTACGGAATTGCCCTAATACATGTATAATAGGGTACTTCAAAAAAACTTTTTAATTTTTTTTTTTAACTCTTACCCTCTCAAATGGTTCTATTTGATGTAAAACAAATCCTTACTAAACATAAGCCCTATAGCTCAACTCTAAGGGGTCGCTATTTTTATTTTAGTTTCCCATTTAATTAACATGGGAAAAATTCTTTTTTGTTTTAAATTGAATTTGCACATAATTTACGCAATTTTTTTTACAAAAAACGATTTCATATTCTTAAAGAAGACTCTTTGAGCTTTACAAAACTTTAAGACAAAGTATGATTATCGCTTCAAAAAGACTAGTTACAGCCATTTAAAAATGACTAAATTTCGAAATTTAAAGAAATAGTTGGCAATTGGGTCATTTCATGTTAAATTGACAAATAGTTGGAATCGATCTCTTTCGATTTGGACAAATTTTGGTCAGAAGTTTTCGTTTATCATAAAACGAAGTTCTGCCAAAAGAAAAACAATAAAAAAATTTTTTTCAAAAGATAAGCAAATTCAAAATTTCGCAATTTTTTCAGTTTTTAAATTTTATTTTTGTCATATCTCGAACGCTATTGTAGATATAAGAACAGCCTTTTGTTTGTTTAAAAGGGGATACTTAGGGTTATTGAAAAAAAAAACATTTTGGAGAAAAATTGTCAAATTTTGATTTTTGAAATTCGTTAAAAATGACGATCGAAGTTAAAGTGTTAGCTCAATTTTTTTTCATATAATGCATTGTACTCATCTTAAAAGATTCTGAAATTTTTAGAAGGGTGTTTTTTTTTTCAAAAATATCAATTTTTGAATTTTGAAAAAAAATTTTTTTTTCGTTTTTTGCAACTTTCAAATAAGGTAAAGTTATGTAGACACATAGTATTGTAATATTGAGGATTAGAAATTGAATGCGTCACGTGGAAATATTGAATAATAAATTAATTAAAAATTTTTTTTATTTTTTGGACATGATCTCAAAGTCATCCTTAACGCATGGAAAATAAAAAAGAAGTTGAAATTAATTTATTAATCAATATTTTCACGTGATATATTCAATTTTTAACCCTCAAAATTACAATACTATGTATCTGCATAACTTTACCTTATTTAAAAGTTGCAAAACCGAAAAAAAACTTTTTTGAAATTCAAAAATTGATATTTAAAAAAAAAAACACCCTTCTAAAAATTTCAGAATCTTTTAAGATGAGTACAATGTACTATGCAAAAAAAAATTGAGCTAAAAATTTAACTTCGATCGTCATTTTTAACGATTTTTAAAAATTCACAATTTGACAAATTTGGCATTTTTGAAAATTTTTTTCCAAAATATTTTTTTTTCAATAATTTTAAGTGTCCCTTTTTAACCGAACAAAAGGCTGTTCCTATCTCTACAATAGCGTTCGAGATATTACAAAAACAAAATTTAAAATCTGAAAAAATTGCGAAATTTTGAATTTGCATATCTTTTGAAAAAAAATTTTTTATTGTTCTTCTTTTGGCAGAACTTCGTTTTATGATAAACGAAAACTTCTGATCAAAATTTGTCCAAATCGAAAGAGATCGATTCCAACTATTTGTCAATTTAACATGAAATGACCCAATTGCCAACTATTTCTTTAAATTTCGAAATTTAGTCATTTTTAAATGGCTGTAACTAGTCTTTTTGTCTTGATAATCATACTTTGTCTTAAAGTTTTGTAAAGTTCAAAGACTCTACTTTAAGAATATGAAATCGTTTTCTGTAAAAAAATTGCGTAAATTATGCGTAAATTCAATTTAAAACAAAAAAGAATTTTTCCCATGTTAAATAAATGGGAAACTAAAATAAAAATAGCGACCCCTTAGAGTTGAGCTATAAGGCTCATGTTTGGTGAGGATTTTTTTTACATCAAATAGAACTATTTGAGAGGGTAAGAGTTAAAACAAAAAATCTGGGAAAAGGTTGACCCTAAAGGCCATCCCTGCAACTTCCCGCCAATTCCATACCTAAACACTTGAAATTGCACTTATGACGTTTCTGAGCTCTTCGAGCTCAAAAATACAATTTGTGTCTTATTTCGAGCTCTCCAAGCTTAAAGAAATAGCTTTTGTATGCTTGTGAGCTCTTCGAGCTCAAAAGTCTGATAGCAGTTTAATAAAACAGTATTTTTTGAATTTTCAAATTGCAATAATTTCTAAATGAATGAATCGATTTTCACGCGGTTGGCAGTTTTCCACACAGTTTCTCAGAGTCTATGATATATTTTTGAACACAAACTGATCGAACTGAAAATCTTAGAGAAATTTGAAAAATTCTCTTTTTCTGAATTTTTTCGACAACGATAACTCTCGAACCAATGAACCAATTTTTACGTTCTTGGTGGCGATCGACGTGATTTTTTGAGCTCTAATAATTATTTTATTTCGTCAAAAACGATCCAAAAAGAAATCTCGAAGTTATGTGAAATAAACACTTTTTACGAAATTTTTCGTTTTCGATAGTTCTCGAACGAATCAACCGATTTTGATGGGACTGGTGACAGTCGACGTAATTTCTCAAGCTTGAGAGCTGATTTGTTTTTTGAATTGATTGGTGAAGCTGTTTAGAAGTTATTCCAAAAAAACGATTTTTTGAAAATTTTATTTTTGAGATTTCTCAAAATCTAGCGAACCGAATCGATTAAAATTTTCACGAAAGTTAATGGCAATGATATTCATTGGATCGCTACCTATTTCGATACAATCGGCCAAGCTGTTCAAAAGTTATAAGAGGTTTACATACACACACACACACACACACACACACACACACACACACACACACACCCACACACACACCCACACACACACCCACACACACACACACACACACACACACACACCCACACACATACACACATTCGGGGCTGAGGAGAAACTACTACCGGACGCGTCTTCCCGAGCGGATGGGAGGATGCTCGCTGTCCTTGGATGACACTTAATCTCTTAGTTGATGAGGTACAGCGGGTAGGAGCCAAGCAAAATAATCAAACAAAATAAGCTCCCGTGGACAAAATTCCCCTGTAATGGGTTGGTCACACTAACTGACCTAGCAAGACGATCGTTCTCTGCTGTGACCCACTGGGAGTGACCGGAACCTGTATCGTAGTTTCCGCCGATGCAGGCCACGGCTGATGTGAGCTTGCTCTGCCGAGGTGTAAGTTGCATCAGTGGATCAGGAGCCAGCCACTTCGGGCCTTGATCAGGAAGTACGCAGTGAGTGTTAGAGATCAGAATCTTCACCGCTCCGAGCGAGTCTAGTCCGTCCGTTTATTCCGGGACTGGCTAAGTGTCGGCTAGGCCTCAGGAAACTGGGGTAGGAGTACTATCTCCGAGGGTACACCCGTTCCTAGTTATGGCAACCCGCTCCACTCCATACGATGCGCTGGTAAATTAAAAAGTATGAGTAATTCACACGAAACAAACGAGAGTGAAAACGGGTCTCATGCCCAGCAAGACGCACTGCTACTTAGTGCAAACATGAACAGGATAGATGCTCTGGTAATCTGGAGAAGCTAGTCAGTGGACTGCAGGACTTTCTCCAAACCAAGCAAAATGTCCACAAGGAGATCAAGTCGAAGTCGACGAACATCTGCTGTGCCCTGAGAAGGTTCAAGAAACTGGACAAAGAGTGACAGGACATCCAACAGCAACACGGTAATGTCGTGATGAAGACGAGTGCGATAGCGGTTTCACTTGCAAAAGCCGACACGTTTGTCGAAGAGATGGACACAGGTGGCGTGGGTGACGTCGAGTCAGTTGTCGAAGATGGAGAGGAAACTGGAACTGATATCAGGCCTGGGAAAAGGAAGGAGCGAAATTCCCCAGACTTAATGACCAGCCGTACTAAGAAGGAGAAGGACCTTAAACCAAGTCTTCCGAAAAACGCGGTAACACAGAACGGCGAAAAAAAGGAGGTGAATGAGTGGCAAAAAGTCCAGTCAAGGAAGTCCAAGAGAGAGCAAGCAAAAGAAAAGCTCCAGAAGCAACCGCCGAAGGAGCCCAGGCCAGAGCCTAAGCGGAAAAAACCGCGCAAACGGATCAGGCCGGACGCACTGATCATCCGCCCAGCAGAGACGGCAAAGTATGCTGAGATTCTGAAGCGAATAAAGCAGGACGTCCCTGACGAACAGGTCCGTACTACAGTGGATAAGATCCAAAGAACTAGGACCGGGAGCTTGCTGATTACGCTTTCGAGGAAGAGCACTGACCGAGGCCAAGCCTTACAGAAGACCATCGCGGGCATTCTCCAAGAAGACGCGAAGGTAATCTGCAAAGGACCACAGGAAGACGTCGAAATCAGAGATCTTGACGATACCACAACGAAGGAGGATATTCAGGCCGCCTTGCGAACGGTAATCGGAGAAACCTGCGAGATACCACTAGGGGCAATTAAGATTCGTAAGGCCCACAGAGGTACTCAGACAGCTGTTGTGACACTAGCAGTAGCTGCAGCGCGGAAGATATTGGCAGAAAGCGGTAAAGTCCGGATCGGCTGGGCCAACTGCCGAATCAAAGTTACGAGGAGACCAATCCAATGTTTCAAGTGCTGGCACTTTGGACACGATGGATCCCAGTGCAAGAGCAATGTGGATCGGTCTAAGCTATGTATTAGGTGCGGACAAGAGGAACACAAGATTGCTAAATGCAAAAACTCAGCGAAATGTGTATTATGCGCGGACCAAAGTGCGAAGAACGCGGCCCATCATGCCGGCGCATCCAGGTTCCCACTATTTAAAGAAGCACTCCAGAAGATAACAAACAAACAGACATGAAGATATTGCAGCTAAACCTAAACCATTGCGAAGCTGCACATGATCTGCTTATGCAAACAGCAAAAGAACTAGAGTTAGACTTTGTAATGATAACAGAGCCATACAGACACCTGAATACCCAGCCTTAGGAATCTGACAGCACCGCCAAGGCTGTCATCTGGTCCTGTGGTGAGCATCCCTTCCAGAGGATAGTTAACAATGATAATGCCGACTTTGTAGCAGCAACAGTTAACGGCATCCGTTTCTACAGCTGCTATGCACCACCTAGCCTATCCATGGTTGAATTCACTGAATTCTTGGACAAACTGACCGAGGACGCCAAGCAGCATTATCCAGTCGCGATTGCCGGTGACTTCAACTCCTGGGCAGTAGACTGGGGCAGCAAGCAGACCAATGCGCGAGGAAAAGCACTACTAGAAGCTTTTACTACACTAGATGTAGTCCAGCTCAACAGTGGTGATACGCCAACCTATACTAAAGGAGAAGCAAGCTCTATTGTAGATCTCACTTTCGTCAGCAGCAGCCTCATCAGTGGGAAATACGACTGGAAGGTGATGGATATCTACACAGCCAGCGACCACAAGGCAATTCTCTAGGAAATATCACATGACCGGAATACAAGAAGACCAATCAAGTCACTCAATACCATTGGATGGAAAGTGAAGTCTTTTGAAACAAGCACATTGGTAATAGCCCTGAATAGTGAACTGATGACTACTGAATCCGCAGAAGAAATGACCAAGGACCTGATGAAAAGAGTTGTCCAGGCCTGTGACGCAAGTATGGTCCGGAAACGCAGCATAAGCCAACGCCCGGCAGTACACTGGTGGAACGACCACATTAGCGTTCTTCGGAAAGAGTGTCTAAAGAAAAGAAGAATATCCCAGCGTGGCAATCGACAACCTAATTCTGCGGAGCTGGTCGCAGAGTACAAAAAAGCCCGTCGATCATTGAACAAAGCCATCAAGGATAGCAAGAGGCAATGCTGGAAAGAGCTCATCAACGAGGTGGACAAAGACCTGTGGGGTAGACCGTACAAGTGGTCATGACTCACCTAAAAGTCAAACAAATGCCGGCACCCACATGCCCACAATTTCTGCAGAGAATCGTTACCACGCTGTTTCCGCAGCAACGCGAGCTTCATTACCAGTTAGCTCAAGGCGAACTGGAGGACATTCCACCTGTCACGGAAGAAGAGCTGACGGAGACTTGCAAACGCGTAGGAAATAATAAAGCACCAGGATTAGATGGAATCCCTAATATTGCCTTAAAAACAGCTATAAAAGCAGCATCGGCATTATTCCTGGATGTTTACACCACCTGCCTCAAAGAAGGAATTTTTCCTCGAAAGTGGAAACAGCAACGGTTAGTGCTGCTTCCTAAAGGGAAAAAGCCACCGGATGAACCGTCATCTTACCGCCCACTTTGCGTGCTAGATACAGCGGGTAAGATATTTGAACGCATAATTCACCAGACAATTGAAGCAGTAGTCGACCCACTCCTGGCAGACAATCAGTATGGATTTCGGAAAGGACGATCAACCCTGGACGCAATCAAACTGGTTGTTGATACGGCCAAGGAAGCAATCGCAGGAACCAGATGGAAGGGTGGAATGAAGAAGTATTGCCTGGTGGCGACTCTAGACATCAGAAACGCCTTCAACTCTGCCAATTAGGAATGCATCATGCAGGCCCTCCAAGAGAAGAATGTACCAGAATACCTTCTTAAGATCGTAGCAAGCTACTTTGAAAACAGGGTCCTGAAGTATGACACGAAGAACGGTCCGAGGGAGTTAGATATTACTGGAGGTCTACCACAAGGTTCAGTTCTAGGCCCGCTCCTGTGGAATATTATGTATGACGGTCCACTAAGACTAACTCTGCCAAGAAACGTCAAACTCGTAGCATATGCAGATGACGTAGCCGTAGTGATCGTTGCCAAACACCTGGACGAGATAAACCATATGTTTATTATTAAGTGCTTATTACCCGCAGAAAAGTAGTAGAGACAATTAAGCTGAAAGTCGGCGAACAAGAAATCACATCACAACCTTATATCCGATATTTGGGAGTGATGCTTGATGCCCGACTCAACTTCAAGCAGCAAGTGGAACATGTCAGTGCCAAAGCGTCAGTAGTGAGGGCTAGTCTCGCACGACTGATGCCGAACGTCGGAGGCCCAAAGCAGAGCAGGAGGCTACTATTGTCATCAGTAGTCACATCAGTGCTCACTTACGGAATATCCATTTGGGCCGACGCATTAAAGACGCAAGAATCATGGAGAAAGGCTGGACCAGTATATCGACTGAGTGCCCTACGAGTAGCTAGCGCCTTCCACTCAATATCAGAGGAAGCAGTGTGTGTTATTTCCGGTACTCTGCCTCTCAGAGTCCTAGCTGAGGAAAGACGGAACCTATATCAACGAAAAAGGTCAACCTCACTGAGCCCTGAAGAACTTAGAAGGGAAGAACGGCAACACAGCATCGCAAGATGGCAACAAGAGTGGAATTCTGATGAGAAAGCTCGGTGGACGTACCGTCTCATACCTCGGATTGATGTGTGGTTCTACCGGAGTCACGGTGAGATCAACTATTATTTAACGCAGATGTTATCAGGACACGGATGTTACCGGAAGTATATTCACCGCTTTAAGCACGATGATACCCCAGAGTGCCCGTCCTGTCCAGGGGTCAATGAAGATGCGGAGCATGTTTTCTTTGTGTGTCCACGTTTCGACCAACAGCGCAATGAGTTAGAGAAGATTCTGAAAAAGAGAACCCAACCAGAATCAATAGTAGGAGCAATGTTGTCGTCAGAAGCTGCCAGAAGCTGTCAGAAGCTTTTGCTACAAAAGTGCTTACAGAGTTGCAATCCACTGAGAGGAAAAGAGCGAAAGACAGAATTTAGAAGAAAGAAATAACATCTTAGCCACCAGAAGGAAGAGCGGCAGCTAATTCCTCCCCCCGCGAAGAAATGCTTTACGGCAGTACCATGGGAGATCAGAGGATAGAAGAGAAAGGGGTTTAGGGTTTAGTGGGTAGGGGCGTCAGCGTCGAGTTTTAGTATGACGCTGCGTCGAGTCGCCACATATTCAGGCCAAACAGCTATGCCTAGAATCCGTAAAAAAGATTCCCCCCCCCCTAAGGAAAAGAAAAAAAAAAAAAAAACACACACACACACACACACACATACAGCCGCACGGGCACTATCGCGGGAATAGTCAGGGAAGCTTCCTGTGACCTTAAAACGCCGAGATCTAATGAAAACTCGATTTTCGCAAAACGGGGTAAAACCAATAACTTCCCAATTTTTGAAAATTTTCAATTTTTTTAGCGGGAAGTTAAAAATTAAAAAGTTTTTTTGAAGCACCCTAATGTATAATTACCCTATAAAATTCTGGAATTCCCTACTACATAGTTTTTGAGAAATCATTGATAAACTAGTAAAGTAAATAAATAAAGTCATTCGTGGAAGTGAGCGATAGCCCGTAAGAGAGGCGACACTACACAGAAAAAAATATTTCGTTCTGGTAACCTAACTGTAGAGTTACCACAACTATACACAGGTTACTGTTCGTTGTAGAGTTACAGTAACAAAATGTTATTTAGTTCTGATAACTCAATGTTGTTGAGCTCTCAGAGCTCTACGGGATTGTTCTCAGAGCCAAACGGTATAGTTAGGAGCACTCTATGTTGCGTAGTAGTGGAGTGCGCTGACATATTTCATAACCTTTTAAAATGACAAACAGAATTATTTTGTTACTCATCCATTACTCATCCATATAGCGTTTTGTACGTGGTAACTCCCGGCATCTACGTGCCGCACCAACGGAAGCAAGAGGAAGCCGATGAAGGAAGCAGATGCAGGGTCAAAGCGGTTGAGATTTCCCGCTTCAATGACCGAAAGCTCTTATAGCAATGGAGGTAGCTGTAAGAGTGATCACACCTCCACTTCCGAAGGCATCACGTTCGGAGACGACCTTTTGCTTTGGAGTATCACTCAAAATCATGGAAGAAACGAAAAAACAAGAAAAGGACAGAAGTATTAGTGGGCCTTACGCCCAAGAAGCAGCGATTACAGCAAGCGCTGAGATGAAGCGGACGCAAGCGCTGGAACGCCTCGAAAAGATGACCAGCGAACTGCATGAGTTTGTCAAATCAAAGGTCAATATCCATAAAGAGATAAAGGCCAAGGCAACCGGGTTAGTCAACATCCTTTGAAGGTTTAAAAAACTGGACGAAGAATGGCAGTTACCTCGACGACTCACTCCTCGTCTTACGCCGGAAAAGAGCAGTCAACTTACTGTGGAGATCGAAGAATCAATGGACACCGGAGGCGATGGTGACGGTGAATCTGATGCTAAAGACGAAGGTCATACTTCCAACAAGTCTAACAAGAGGAAGGACCGAAACTCCCCAGAAGGAATAGATGGGCGATTGACGAAGAGAAAGGACTTGAAACCAAGTCCTCCAAAAAACGTGATGAAGCAGAACGCCGAAAAAAAAGACGCGACTGATTGGAAAGATGTCCACACAAGGAAAGAGAAACGGAGGCTAGCCAAAGAACGGCTCCCAAAGGAGCCTTCAAAGAAGCCCAGGCCGGAGCCTAAGCGCAAAAAACCGCTCAAATGGATCAGACCCGACGCACTGATCATCCGCCCGGCCGAGAAAGCAAAGTACGCCGAGATTCTGCGTCGCATAAAGAAGGACGTCCCTGATGAGCAGGTTCGCACAACGGTGGACAAGATCAACAAGACCAGAAGCGGGGACTTGCTGATTACGATTTCGCGGAAGAGCGTGGACAAAGGCCAAGGCCTGCAACAGACCATTGCAAACATTCTTAAGGAGGAGGCCAAAGTGATCTGCAAAGGGCCACAAGAAGACATCGAGATCCGAGACCTAGATGACACCACAACAAAGGAGGATACTCAGGCTGCCCTGCATAAGGTAACCAAGGAGCTCTGCGAAATACCACTAGAGACAATGAAGATCCGCAAAGCCTACAGAGGTACCCAAACCGCTGTCGTGACACTACCGGCTGCAGCAGCTCAGAAGATATTAGAAGGAAGCGGTAAAATCCGAATTGGCTGGGTCAACTGCCGAATTAGAGCCACGAGGAAACCTACTCAATGTTACAAATGCTGGCATTTCGGGCACCACGGATCCCAGTGCAGATCGATCCAAGCTATGCATCAGATGCAGCCAAGAAGGACACAAGATTGCGGACTGTAAAAACCCAGCGAAGTGTGTATTATGCGCGGAAAATAAGAGCGCAGAGAACGCTGCCCATCACGCCAGCACATACAGGTGCCCGGTATACAAAGAGGCACTCCAGAGAATGACAAGCAAGCAAACATGAGGATATTACAGCTTAACCTCAATCACTGTGAGGCCGCGCATGACCTGCTCGTGCAGACCGTGCGTGAATTAGAGCTTGATTTAGTAATAATAGCAGAGCCATACAGACACCTGAATAACCAACCTTGGGAAACCGACAGCACCACCAAGGCTGTCATCTGGTCCTGTGGCAAACTCCCCTTCCAGAGCATAGTGAGCAATGATAGCATCGGCTTTGTAGCAGCGTCTATTAACGACATCCGTTTTTATAGTTGCTATACACCACCTAGCCTTTCCATTGCCGACTTTACTGACTTCCTGGATCGACTGACCGAAGACGCAAAGCAATACTACCCAGTAGCTATAGCAGGGGACTTCGATTCCTGGGCGGTAGACTGGGGCAGCAAGCAGACTAATGCGCGAGGCAAGGCACTACGTGAAGCAATGGCCTCACTGGACGTGGTCCTTCTCAACATCGGTGAGACACCAACTTATACCAAGGGAGAGGCTAGTTCGATAATCGACCTCATATTCGTCAGCAGTAGCTTATTGAAAGGAAACTATTGTTGGGCAGTCTTAAACACCTACACCACCAGCGACCACAGTGCAATACTTTAGGAAATATCGGCTGGCCGGAACCCTCAAAGAGCAACTAGACAAACTAATGCAGCTGGATGGAAAGTGAAAGACTTTGACTCGGAAGCTTTGGTAGTAGCCTTAGACAGTGACTCGACCACCATCACAGGAAATGATGTAGAGAAGACGAAGGACTTAATGACGAGAATTGCCTAGGCGTGCGACACCTGCATGCCCCGTAAGCGAGGCATCAATAAAAGACCATCGGTGCACTGGTGGAATGATCAGATTAACGCCCTTCGCACAGCTTGTCACAAAAAGAGAAGATTATCACAGCGTGGCCACCGACGACCTAACTCTGCGGAGCTGGTCGCAGAATATAAAAAGGCCCATCGAGAACTGAACAAGGCCATCAAAGATAGCAAAAGACGCTGTTGGAAGGAACTCGTCGATGATGTAGAAAAGGACCCATGGGGAAGACCGTATAGGGTGGTCATGACCCACCTGAAGCGCCAGCCAATGCCATCACCTACGTGTCCACAGCTCCTGGAAAGAATAGTTTCTACGCTGTTTCCTCGACAAAGTAAGTTCGGCTATTCTTCATTGCCAGTAAATCGAGAAGACATTCCACCTGTCACAGAAGAGGAACTGATGGAGGCGTGCAACCGAGTAGGGAATAGTAAGGCGCCGGGATTGGATGGAATCCCGAATATTGCATTAAAAACAGCTATTAAAGCAGCGCCAAATCTATTTTTAGATACCTACGATTCGTGCCTCAAAGAAGGGATTTTTCCTAGAGGATGGAAACAGCAAAGACTTGTACTTCTCCCTAAAGGGAAGAAGCCACCGGACGAGCCATCATCCTACTGACCACTCTGCATGCTGGATACAGCGGGTAAGATATTAAAGCGTATAATGCACCAACGAATAGAAGCAGTCGTCGATCCACTCCTAGCAGAAGGCCAGTATGGTTTCCGGAAAGGACGATCAACGCTGGATGCGATCAATCTGGTGGTCGATACAGCTAAGGAGGCAATTGCTGGAAAGAGATGAGAACGTGGCAGAAAGAAGTATTGTTTAGTGGCTGCCTTGGACATCAAAAATGTCTTCAATTCCGTTAACTGGGACTGCATCATGCGAGCTCTCGAAGATAAAGAAGTGCCAGGATACCTGCGCAGAATGGTAGCAAACTACTTTACAGACAGAGTCCTCAAATATGACACGAAAAACGGTCTAAGGGAGTACAAAATAACCGGAGGAGTGCCACAGGGCTCGGTTTTGGGTCCTTTGCTGTGGAACATCATGTATGATGGTCTCCTGAGAGTTCCATTACCATCAGAGGTGAAACTTGTAGCATATGCCAATGATGTAGCGGTAGTGATTGTCGCGAAACACTTGGAAGAGATCAATCTGGCTTTCGATATCACATTTAGCCGGATTAACCTATGGATGGAGATGATGAAGTTGGAGTTAGCCAAGCACAAAACTGAAGCTGTGCTTATCACCAGCAGAAAGACCGTAGAAAACATCAAGCTGAATATCGGCGAGCAGGAGATCGCATCACAACCATTTATCCGATATCTGGGGGTGACGCTGGATGCCCGACTGAACTTTAAGCAACAGGTCGAACACGTAAGTGCTAAAGCATCAGCGGTGGTAACTAGTCTATCGAGACTGATGCCGAATGTTGGAGGCCCGAAGCAGAGCAGGAGACTATTGCTGTCGTCAGTAGTCACATCAGTGCTCACATATGGAATATCCGTTTGGGCAGACGCGCTGGAGACCCAAGAATCATGGAGGAAAGCCGGACCGGTCTACCGATTAAGTGCACTGAGAGTTGCAAGCGCCTTCCGCACAATATCCGAGAAGGTAGTGTGTGTCATTTCTGGAACTCTGCCTCTTCGAGTCCTAGCTGAGAAAAGACGGAACCTATACCACCGAAAGAGGTCATCTACACTAAGCGCTGAAGAACTGAGAACTGAAGAGCGACAACATAGTATAGCAAGATGGCAACAACTATGGGATGCTGCGGAGAAGGGAAGATAGACTCATCGACTTATACCAAGGATTGACGTTTGGCTTAACCGGAATCACGGCGAGGCCAACTACTATCTGACCCAGATGTTGTCAGGACACGGCTGTTTCCGGGAGTACGTTCATCGCTTTAAGCACGATAATTCCCCAGAGTGTCCGTCTTGCCCAAGAGTTGCTGAAAATGCGGAGCACGTTTTCTTTGAGTGCCCTCGTTTTAACCCACAGCGTGATGAGTTAGAGAAGATCCTGAACAAGAAAATCACACCAGAGTCAATAGTAGAAGAAATGATGTCATCCGAAGCTGCCTGGAACGCCACAAGCACGTTTACCACCGAAATGCTTACAGAGCTGCGTTCCATCGAAAGAAAAAGGGCAAATGACAGAAACTAGAAGGAAGGAAAAATAACACCTTAACCACCAGAAGGAATAGCAGTAGCTAGATCCTCCCCTCACGAAGTAATGCCTGACGGTGGTTTCCATGAGGGATTAGAGGAAAGAAGAAAAGGGGTTTAGGGTTTAGTGGGTAGGGGCATTAGCGTCGAGTTTTAGTATGACGCTGCGTCGAGTCGCCACATCCAGGCCGAACAGCTATGCCTGGAATCCGTAAAAGGGATTCCCCCCTTGAGTTAAAAAAAAAAAAAAAAAAAAAAAACACACACACACACACATACATCCGCACGGACACTATCGCGGGAATAGTCAGGGAAGCTTCCTGTGACCTTAAAACGCCGAGATCTGATGAAAACTCGATTTTCGCAAAACGGGGTAAAACCAATAACTTCCCAATTTTTGAAAATTTTCAATTTTCTTAGCAGGAAGTTAAAAATTAAACAGTTTTTTTGAAGCACCCTAATGTGTAATTACCCTATAAAATTCTGGAATTCCCAACTACATAGTTTTTGAGAAATCATTGATAAACTAGTAAAGTAAACAAATAAAGTCATTCGTGAAAGTGAGCGATAGCCCGTAAGAGAGGCGACACTACACGGAAAAAAATATTTCGTTCTGGTAACCTAACTGTAGAGTTACCACAACTATACACAGGTTACTGTTCGTTGTAGAGTTACAGTAACAAAATGTTATTTAGTTCTGATAACTCAATGTTGTTGAGCTCTCAGAGCTCTACGGGATTGTTCTCAGAGCCAAACGGTATAGTTGGAAGCACTCTATGTTGCGTAGTAGTGGAGTGCGCTGACATATTTCATAACCTTCTAAAATGACAAACAGAATTATTTTGTTACTCATCCATATTATTAAAAATATATGAGGACAATTAAGTTTGCAGTTTATTTACTTAAGGAAATAGGTTTTTTTTTTTTGTTGAATTGAATTTCGTTAGAACAGTTTTGTATTTATGGTTTTTAAAGGTTAATTTGCAGTGACTGTTAATTTAATTTATTAGTTGAATATATTGTGATAAGTAATAAGTTATCGGAATACATTAAAAAGACCCCATTTAACACAAAATAAAATTTGTTTTCGTTTATTTATCTTTTCTTGTGCATATACGGCAGTGATTTTATGTCCAATATTTATTGATATAATTAAGAAAATAAGATAATTTTGTGACGACCATATTTTTATCTAACAAATAATTTTCATTTGTAATATAAATTCTATTATTATTATAATACTATTCTTATTTGTCATATACAATTATTGTTGGCAATGTAAGTTCATTCTGCTGCATTTATTTATTAAATTATCAATGCTAAATCGTAAAAAAAATTATTAAGCAGACTGCCAACAATTTGTTATAGTCTCAAAACGATCCTGTAGAGTTGTGAGAGGTAAATAACGTTTAGCTCTCAGAGCTCAACGATGTAGAGTTGCAGGAGCCAAACAGTATTGGTACCATAAGAATACGTTAACCTACTGGAACTTTTTACAACTAACTAACTACTATAGAGTTCCTATAGCAAAATTTTTTTTTCCGTGTAGCGAATGAAAAGACAGCAGTAGCATAAACTATATAGGTTGGGAAAAACAACCTTAATCTTTATTTTAATACATTAGCCATTAAATATAATAAAGTAATGGTAATTTTCACCATAAACAAACACAAAATTGAACTTTTTCAACAACCATACAAATTGATCTTATTTTACTACGGTACGCTTACCCGAGTCGAAATTTTAAAACCTTAGTTCAACCTCGTAGAGGCTGATTCCGTTGATGTAGACATATGCCGCTCTAATTTAAGAACCTTTTTCAACCTAACTCGTCTTATATTAGGGTGAGGAGTATTGAGTTGGGGTTTAGTTCAAATTTTAAAACTCCCTTTAAACCTTATACGTCTAAATTCATGTCGTAGAAGAGTGAGCTGGGGTTTAATGAAAATTCTATCGCGTAGCCGTCCTAGGGTTGAACAGAGATTAAAACTTTATAAATTTTTCAAAATAAATAGCAATCATAAAAATTATTATCATTATTTTGAAAATGTATTACAGTAAAGCGTGCGAAAAAATCACAACAAAACCATGTATACATTTTTTGTGCTTAAAAAACTGCGTCGAATGCTTTTTAAAAAATTAAAATCAAACGACGCGTTCAAAAATTATATTTGTTTACAAATTCATAAAATTTTTTTTCTCGGTATTTTTTCGAGATAACATTTAAATTTCTTAACCAAACGATATTTTCCCGGTCATCCACTTTTTTTGCTTTAAAAACCGTGTCGAAAACCATTTGGAAAATTAAAATCGATCGACGCGTCCAAAAGTTACAGCTGATTAAAAATTTACAAAAAATTTTTTTTGATATTTTTCGAAAATAATTACCAGGCTTCTTTAACCTTTCAATATAAACCCGTATATATAGATTTTTTTTATTACTACTCTAAAACTACTTTGAATACTGTTTTAAAAATCAAAATCAAACGATATGTTACAAAATTATACCTTTTTAAAAATTTCAAAAATAATTTTTTCCAGAATTTTTTCGAAATAACTTTCAGATTTTTTCTACTATTTAACTATTTAACTATTCATGTGTATATGCTTTTTATGCTTCAAATAAAAAATTATACTTTGAACAAGAAAAATTAAAAAGTATACAAAAGATCAAGTTTTTCTAATTATAAATTTGACAAAATTGTCAAAAAAAAATAGTTTGCCAAATTAAAAATTTAAAGAGTGAACAAATAGCACAGTTTTCCAGATTTTGAGCTTGAAGAGCTCAAAAATATAATTTTCGTGTCGCAGCTTTTGAAGCCCCATAAAGGATCTTTAAGTTTAAATTGATCAAACGAAGAATTTCGAAGTAATTCCGAAAAAACATTTTTTTCGGTTTTCTTTTGACAACGATAACTCACGAACGAATTAACCGATTTCGACCGGATTGGCGGCGATAGACGTGGTTTTTTACACGCTTTTTATTAGCTTCACTTGTATGTCAGTTTGTCAGTTTGTCAGTTTGTCAGTTTGTCAGTTTGTCAGTTTGTCAGTTTGTCAGTTTGTCAGTATGTAACTCTCCTTCGCATAAAGAGACTACCATAATGATATTATTTAAATTTTGATTATTATCAACCTAGAACCCAGGTGATGACCTTCCTAGTCATCCTCTGATGACCATCCCGAAGTTATATCTCGAAACCAGGTGTTTTCCTCCGTAGGTTTTCATCGGGAATGGCACAGATAAACCCGTACATCAACCCGGAATCCTCTGATGACCATCCCGAAGTTATATTTCGAAACCAGGTGTTTTCCTCCGTAGGTTTTCATCGGGAATGGCACAGATAAACCCGTACATCAACCCGGAATCCTCTGATGACCATCCCGAAGTTATATCTCGAAACCAGGTGTTTTCCTCCGTAGGTTTTCATCGGGAATGGCACAGATAAACCCGTACATCAACCCGGAATCCTCTGATGACCATCCCGAAGTTATATCTCGAAACTAGGTGTTTTCCTCCGTAGGTTTTCATCGGGAATGGCACAGATAAACCCGTACATCAACCCGGAACCCTCTGATGACCATCCCGAAGTTATATTTCGAAACCAGGTGTTTTCCTCCGTAGGTTTTCATCGGGAATGGCACAGATAAACCCGTACATCAACCCGGAATCCTCTGATGACCATCCCGAAGTTATATCTCGAAACCAGGTGTTTTCCTCCGTAGGTTTTCATCGGGAATGGCACAGATAAACCCGTACATCAACCCGGAATCCTCTGATGACCATCCCGAAGTTATATTTCGAAACCAGGTGTTTTCCTCCGTAGGTTTTCATCGGGAATGGCAAAGATAAACCCGTACATCAACCCGGAATCCTCTGATGACCATCCCGAAGTTATATTTCGAAACCAGGTGTTTTCCTCCGTAGGTTTTTTACACGCTTTATATTAGCTTCACTTGTATGTCAGTTTGTCAGTATGTAACTCTCCGTGGGTAATTTGCGCGCCTGAATATTTTTGATAATCAACAAATAATAGTTTAAAAAAACTAAAAAATCACGCTTTTATAAATAAACCAAACTAAAAAGTAAAAAATAAATAATAGTTTAAAAAAACTAAAAACACGCTTTTTATAGAAAACCAAACTAAAAAATAGAAAATAAATTTTAATAAATTTAAATTAAGAATAGTGTTAAAAATTTCAATAAATATAAATTAATAATAGTGTAAATAAAAAAATGTATTTTATTTTAAAAAAAGCGTGGGGTGCATGGTGTCAATAGTTATAAATATTTTATTGACAGATATGAGTAGAGTGATTATCATTTTGATATCTTAAAAAGCACCCCACGCTTTTTTTAAAATAAAATACATTTTTTTATTTACACTATTATTAATTTATATTTATTGAAATTTTTAACACTATTCTTAATTTAAATTTATTAAAATTTATTTTCTATTTTTTAGTTTGGTTTTCTATAAAAAGCGTGTTTTTAGTTTTTTTAAACTATTATTTTAATGTTAAGAGCTGAATAGTTTTTGAAAACGATCGGTGAAGCCGTTTCAAAGTTATGAGAAGTTTACATACGGCTACACACATACACACACATACATACTTACATACATACTTACATAGATACATACATACATACATACATACAGTCAAATGGACACCATTGCGGAAACAATTGGGGAAGCTTCTTAGGACCTTAAAACGTCAACATCCGTTTAAAACTTGATTTTCGTAAAACGGGGTAAAACCAATAACTTCCCAACTTTTGAAAATTTTCAATTTTCTTAGCGGGAAATTAAAAATTTAGGCAATTTTCGCGACAAAATTTTTTAAGCACTTAAACGTTGTAAAATTAACAATAATAATCACAGTAATATTTACCATGACATAAGAAATAATAATAATATTTAATAACATGAGTTAATTTTAATTTTGTCAGTTGTAGCTTAAATAGAAACAAATATTTCTACTGCATGTCTAGTCTTCGAGTAGCAGAGGGGATCTAGTCTTACTTCGTCATCGTGAGGTCTAGGTTTCGAATCCCAGTAAAGCTGAGTTTTTTTCAACGGAAATTTGAGTTTTCTTCGTCGTTTCTTCTTTCTTCATTTCGATATCATTATTCTTGTATAATTATAAATTAACATTATCAATAGCTATCATTACCTTAACAGTCATACAAATAATAACATGAAGTAACTAACAGTTAAATGATAATTTTTTTTTTTTTTACTATGAATATAACCAGTTTAGGCTATTAAGGTTGAACTAGGTTGAAATAGGTTTTAACAAAACCCTGCCTGATACTTTTTCGTCTGAGAAACAAAAAATCATGTAACAGGGTAAAATTACCCTGAATCGATAAGTCGCCAGAGATCGATAACTATTCGACGCAGCACTGGCGCGTCTCGATCTTCGGGCCTAAAGAGAGAGTGGGAGGGAGTAGTTGGGGTTATTATAGGTGAGCCATGCATTTTGTGACAGGGAAAAGTAGTGTAACCGCCAGACAGTGTGCCACAGAAATCAAGAAGGACCGATCCCCGGAGTAGTTACCAGACGTAAGAAGCCAACAACATCTAGGACTTCAATCTTGAGTAGTGAGTTAGATAGTCGAATATTCAACAAGGTATCAATAATTACTCTGTGGGCTAGGAGTGGACCGCCGGGTTTATACCAGGTTTACTTCTCCTCTGATTGTTCATAATTATTTAATTCGTAATAATTCAGTAATCATTTGATTGCAATTGATTCTTATTCGTTAGTTGGTGTTGAGCGTCCCTCAGGAAGATTTTTACCTGAGGACTGCTCATGGACGTTGTGGTGTAAATTTGTCGTGAGAATTTATTTTATAAAATTAATTTACTCGATTAATTGTTAATAATTCTTAAACATCTGAAAAATCGGTTTAGTTGCATATATTTTATTTAATAATTTAATAAAATAAAACCGAATAATAAATTCTTCGAGAAATTTTCTTTGTCTTCTCACGGACTAGTCAAGAATTGTACAACGCAGTTAATACGTACCCAAGGTCGAACTTTACTACGCACTAACGAATATCGGCGTCCATTTTGAGCGCAAAAATTCTTGTACATTATTTTACTCGAGAATTTATTAAGAACAATTGAATTATTATAATTTAATATTATTTGAATTATTGAGAATTATTTATTGAATTTTGGCGCATTGAAGACTGACATACCCGTAGATATACCTTAGACAATTAATTTTTACATTGAGAAAATTAATATTTAATTATTTATTTAAATTGAAAATTCTACGTGGTTGTTATATACATACATATATATATATATATATATATATATATATATATATATATATATATATATATATATATATATATATATATATATATATATACTAGCTGTTACCCGCCCGCTCCGCTGGGCATTTTATAAAATTGTATTTTGAGATCTAGACTTGAAATTCAATTGAAGTATTGTTCTGAC
This sequence comes from Cotesia glomerata, assembly GCF_020080835.1. Classification (NCBI taxonomy): domain Eukaryota; kingdom Metazoa; phylum Arthropoda; class Insecta; order Hymenoptera; family Braconidae; genus Cotesia; species Cotesia glomerata. Next base: position 16,322,871 of record NC_058162.1, read on the forward strand.
TTGCACAGATTCAAAATTCTATCGGATTGGCCTGTACCTTTTATCCATGTCATAATTCTAGCGAATATCCATTGTAACTTTCAATGTGCAATCACTATAACATTCCCGTGGCTATCTCCAAAAATGAATAATCATTTATGGATTTACGATTTTAATTTTTGATTTTACGAAATCTCTTAAAATGAATAGCCAAAATTTTTTTCCACATCTCAAGTGTTTAGAAAATGTTTTCATTTTAACCTGTTACATTCCCGCGATCCCGTAATAAGAACAATTCATTGGTTATGTGATCAGCAAAAATGAAATGTATGCAAAATACTTAGTCCGTTGACTATATAGCTACATGTAAAGTTAAATTTTAGAAACCTTACAATGACTTTTTCGCCGCTGCCAAAGAGACGATTGTGGTAAGAAAATATAATTATTAAAAAAGGAAAATATTTTAATCCGTTGACCTTGGAGACCATCCCTGTAATTACCTGTTTCTCTTAAGATTCTATCAAATTTTATATCTCTAGGAAATATATTTGAAGAATATGAATTTTTTGACAACTATGACTCCCGCACTCTTATGTGAGAGAGAGATTTCGTAAGATCCTATTCGAAATGATTTTTACATTAAAAATAAAATATTCCAACAAAACTTCGAGTCCATAGAAACTATTGTTTTGAAAAGAAAGATTTTCATTGTTAACGCTTCCGCAGTCCCTTTGGGATTGGAATTTGATAAAATTCATTCTTAGCTGAACTCGACATGATACATGAAGACTCCCACCAAATTTGAAGTCTGTCGAAGTTACAGTTTGGAAATTAAAATTTTAGATTTTAACACCCACCCCCGCAATTCCTATCAGAAGTAAACTTTATTGAAATCCATTTTGAGATGATCTCTACAGGAGAAATAACAGATTTCTACCAAATTTAGAGTTTTCAGAAGCTATATTTTGGAAATGAACATTTTTTATTGTCAACACCCACCCCGCGATCCTTATTGGAGGTGATTCGTTGCAAAATCCGTTCTTAGATCATTTCTATATCACATATAGAAGACTCCTATCAAATTTAAAGTCTATAGCAGCTATAGCTTTGAAATTAAAAATTTTAATTGTTAATACCCACCCCCGCAAACCCCTGTGGGGTGAGCTATCGTAAAATTCGTTCCTATATTATTTCTACATCTCTTACAGAAAATTCCTACCCAGTTTGGAGTCTATTGGAGCTATAGTTTGAAAACGGGAATTTTTTATTGTTAACGCCTTTGCAATCCTCTTTGGGGTAGGATATCGTAAAATTCGTTCATAAATTATTTTTACATCACGTACAGAAATTTCCTATAAAATTTGGAATCTGTAGGAGCTATAGCTTGAAAATTACAAATTTTCATTGTTAATACCCACCCCCGCAACCCTCTGTGGGGTGTAATATCGTAAAGTTCGTTTATAGATTATTCCTAGATCTCTTACAGAAGATTCTTACTAAATTTGGAGTCTATAGGAGCTATAGTTTAAAAATGGGAATTTTTTATTGTTAACGCCCCCGCAACCCTCTTTGTGGGTGGAATTTCGTTAAATCCGTTCTTAGCTGACTTCTACTCGGTAAAAAAAATATTCCTACCAAATTTCAAGTTTCTAGAGCTTATGGTTCCAGAGATATCGTGATGAGTGACTATATACGTGGAAATCTCATATATATATATATATATAGATGTGAGTGAGTGCATGGATGGATGCGTAGGAGTGCATGGATGGATGCGTGAGAGTGCGTGGGTGGATGTGTGGGAGTGCGTGGGTGGATGCGTGGGATGGTGTGGATGGAGAAGCATTTAAAGCGTAGAGTTGATGTTATACATTTTTCCGACTTCTTTATAAGCTAGAAAAAAAAATGACGAAAAAACGATCGTCTTTTGTTTTATTGACGGAAACAAAAAAAAAATGACTACACACATAAATTAATAAAAAAAATGGGAATTTTCTATTGTTAACTCCCCCGCAAGACCCCCTGTGGGTGGAATTTCGTAAAATCCGTTCTTAGCTGACCTCTACTCGGCAAATGGAATATTCCTACCAAATTTCAAGTCAATCGACCTAATAGTTTCTGAGATTTCGTGATGAGTGAGTTAAATAATGGGATCTCCTATATATATATATAGATTCACAAATATAGGTATACAAATACATAGAGTGATCATATAATGGTACATGATCATCTATTAGGGCTTTTACCTTATATAAAAATTTTTAATTTTTTTTATATTTAATGCCTTCTTATTATCCTTTAGGAATTGAATTTTATAATTTTTTAATTAACGCCCACGCAAGGATTTGTGAGGGTGGCATTTCATAAAATTCATTCTTTACAGCTCAAAAACTCCAAAAAAATCAATCTGGCCAAGTTTCAATCCTTTAGCTGCTATAGATTAAAAGGTACAATTTCTTTTAATTTTACGCCCACGCACGGACATGTGGGGGTAGAATTTAATGAAATTTATTCTTAACAGCTCAAAAACGCCAAAAAAGCATTCTGGCCATGTTTCAAAGTATTAATAGCTATAGATTGAAATTTACGAATTTTTTCTTAATTTGACGCCCACGCACGGGCACGCCAGGGGGGTGGAATGTCACAGAATTTGTTTTTAAAAAATTTCTAAATGTAATTTGAAACATTCTGACCAAGTTTTGAACTATTAAAAGCCATAATTAAAAAATATTAATTTTTTTTCGTGAACACCCCCGCAACCCCCCTTGTGGGTGGAATTTCGTGAAATCCGTTCTTAGCTGACCTTTACTTGGCAAAAGAAATATTCCTGCCAAATTTCAAGTCTCTAGGTCTTATAGTTCCAGAGATATCGTGATGAGTGACTATCTATATCTATAGAAAGTCTCCTATATATATATATATAGATATATATATATATATATATATATATATATATATATATATATATATATATATATATATATATATATATATATATATATATATATTAGGGTGTCCGTTATTTCCCAAGTTGACTATTTTTTCGCGATCGCCCCCTGGATTTTTAGTTCTTGAGCTAAAGAAAAATATCTTACCCAAATAAGCTCTTAATTACCAAATTGAACCGTGCCGAAGTCGAGTTACATTTCCCATTTAAATAACATGAGAATTTGGAACTTTTTGCAATTATTTTTTTTTCTTCAAAAAAAATGTCACCACGATTATGATCAGTACATATTCTGATGAGAAATTGAATGCTCTACAAAAAATTTTTCTTATAATTTTTCGATAAAATCATTCCTTTAGAAGTTATTTGTGGTTAAAGTTGTGTTTATAGTTATTATCATAGTTTTGCAGTCTTGCTGTAAAGTTTTTTGTGTTATAATAATTTATTTTATCTATAAATGTTCCAAAAATTTTATCAAAATGATTAATAGTTACAGTAACGTTAACAATACGATGTATTGAATACATTTTTAATAATATTGCCGCTTATTTGTATTTTTTCTGTCTCTATTCACATTTATTTGTTAAGCAATTTTTAGTCGCATTATGATAAGTATTCATGAATTTGTTTGTTTTTGTTTTCATGAATAATTTGCACTAAATATTGTTTTTGTTCTTTTTTATGCGTTAAACTGTTGATGTATTTTTGAGTTCATCGAAGCGCTCTTTCGGCTACATCGTTAACAATTGTAGATTATTAACAATGTCTAATCCTTCAAAACAATCATTATTGGTGGCTCATGTCTCAAAGTTAATCTCTAGCAATTTTTTATTTATGTTGAATCAAAAAAAAAATTTTCATCGAATTTGAATTAATAAAAATTAATTTATTTAAGAAAGAAATCAATATCTTTTTCTTTTGAATTGATAATTTCATTATCTGCATTAACTATATAGCGTTCAGGGAGAATCAAAATCGAAATTTTCATCACATTTTAATAATTTAACGTAGTTGGATCCTGCAAGACATATTTCAAGAAAATTATGAAATTTTTTTTATTGAAAGATAATTATATTAATGATTCACCACCAAAATTTCAGATCAATTCACCACATTGTTTTTAAGCAATGAATTTTCGAAATTGCGACATTTACACGCAAAGGTATAGAAAGATGGTGAAGTTATATGACTTTTATATGTGAAGTTATATACTATAGTATGAAATTATTTGCATCACTCGAGTGGTATGGAAGATTTCATACTAACTTTACCATCTCTCTATACCTCTGCGTATAAATGATGCAATTTCGAAAATTAATTTCTCAAGAACGGTGTGGTGAATCGATCTGAAATTTTGCTAGTGAATTGTTAATATATTTATCTTTCGATAAAAAAAATTTCATAATTTTCTTGGAATATGCCTTGCAGAACCCAACTGTCTTAATCATTTTTCGTTTTACGTGAAGTTATGTATTTGAATCGAAAAAAGTCAAATCAGCTTTTTCACCAGTTAAACACCACAGATGGTTTTTGAATTTGTGCAATACTGCCTCAGAAATTTTCTTAACGGTCGTCCTGTAATGATGCAGTCTTTATATAATTTATATCTTGGTATAGAGCTGATGCTGCAAGAGGTGCCAAAAACCAAAATGATACATAAATAAATACTATGAATGAACAAATATCCAAAAGATTTTGTTGCGTTTCAAGATCTAACTCGAAAATGTCCCGAAAAATATATATTTTCAACGAATAAATCGCTTTTGACATCTAGCGTGCATGGTGAAATGCAACTGGTTTATGAAATTTGATTTCATTGGCACTCTAATAATGCAACTACAAATTGCTTAACAAATAAATGTGAATAGAGACAGAAAAAATACAAATAAGCGCCAATATTATTAAAAATGTATTCAATACATCGTATTGTTAACGTTACTGTAACTATTAATCATTTTGATAAAATTTTTGGAACATTTATAAATAAAATAAATTATTATAACACAAAAAACTTTATAGCAAGACTGCAAAACTATGATAATAACTATAAACACAACTTTAACCACAAATAACTTCTGAAGGAATGATTTTATCGAAAAATTATATAAGAACTTTTTTGTAGAGCATTCAATTTCTCATCAGAATATGCACCGATCATAATCGTGGTGACATTTTTTTTTGAAGAAAAAAAAATAATTGCAAAAAGTTCCAAATTCCCATGTTATTTAAATGGGAAATGTAACTCGACTTCGGCCAAGAACTAAAAATCAAGGGGGCGATCGCGAAAAAAAAATCAACTTAGGAAATAACGGACACCCTAATATATATATATGTATTATAACGGGTATTTCGAACTCGTGCGTTATCGAGGACAAAACCCGAAATAAATAACTTGGCCTACCTGCCTTACCTGTTGTTGGGCGCCAGGAGCTTTGCTCCAATCACGTCGGTTCCGGCTACTCCGGTCCGGGACTCTATTTGTCGGGTGGCGGGCCTTAAGGGTACGACTTAATTATAAAAGGATCGAGGAAATTACTCGGGGTTGCTCGTATTAATTCTCAATTAATAAAAAAAATAAATTATTAATTTATTAACAATAAATTAACACAATCGGCTCAGGTTAACAGTATCAAGGAACGAAACGCCTAATAATAATATTCGACACCATCGTCGATTCGCAGTTCGCAAGCAAACCTCAAGTTTAACAATCCAGTACAAAATTTCCAAAATCGCCGCAATAAACTTATTTAATAATAATTAATTATATCATTAAACAAAAAAAATTAAATCTGCGCTCAATTTTATTAATAATAATCAATAATTAATAAAGTAAATGAATCAAATGATTAAATCACCGCATTTAATTAGTAAATAATTAATGTTAATAACATTAATCGCATTAATCGCCGAATATCATTAATAATAAATAATTATTATAATAAAATAAAATAATTAAATCGCCAAATGTAATTAGGAGTAGCTAATTAAATTTTATAATACAATAATATCAAAAAAGAAATTTCAACTCGCCGAGTTTAATTAATACCCATTAATAAAAATGACAAAAGGAAATTCAAATCTATTAATTTAATTAATAAAATTAACAACAAAAAAAAATTAATCCAATCGCCGAAATCAAATAAATAATTAATTTTCAAAACAACAAAATCATTTCGCCAAATTTAAATAATAACTAATTTGTAATAATACAATTACATAATTAAATCGCCGAATTTAATTAACAATAAGTAATTATAGTCCTAAAATAACTAATTAAATCGCCGAATTTAATTGATAGTAAGTAACTAAACTCTCATTACAAATCACACTAAGTTCAGCGTGACAAAGCTCAAATTCAAATTATCAACCACCGTGTACTCGGTGTCGGTAAGTTGGCTTGCGCACGCACCCGAAGTTCGATCAATGGGTAATCGAACTCATCGATTACCCCGGGAGTACAAACACCAAAAAAAAATTCCAACAATAATAATAGTAATTACAACCGAACAGTAGTAAACAACAAAATGGCATACGTTAATACCTCGTGGGATTATCCTTGCTAACAGCACAACACAGCCTTGAAATTCTTCGGCAATATATTCCGCCAAACGACGACAACAATTAATTAAACAAAAAAAAATTTGCTTCAATTAAGCATTCGATTAAATTTTTATTTCAATAAATCCCACGAGCTATTTCAGAGGGAGACGTGGCCACTTACCCTGGTCGAAGACTCCTCGGCTAATGTCCTGGGTCTCTCACCACGTCGATCGCCCTCGGCTTCCACGTCGAATTGCAACAAGAAACCGGTGTCAGTCAGTCCGGTGCAGCATCGTCCGTCAACGTATGACTTATCTTCGGCGAGGATTTTCAAAAGAATACTCCGGTGTATCGGGGCACGTCGGTTGACTCACCCGCATGTCGTATTTTTTAACAATTTTAAAATAATTGACAACAGTCAATTTATCGTCGAATTTCAATTGGCTAACACCTGAACTAACAATATTCCAACTTTTAAAATACGTCGTAAACAAATTTATCTCGTAATTAATGAACAGCAAGAATTGTCATGAAAATTTCTAAAAGAATAACAGAAGATGCGTCCGTGCACGACAATCGGAAAACGTGGAAGACCAAAAAATCCTCACATGTCGCACTCCTCGCCTCTCTCCCCTGTCTCCTGGGTCCGTCGTTAGCGTTGGACTCCAGAGATGGTGCCGTCTATCCAATTTTCCAATATCGACGTTTCGAATGATATATTGGCTGGAATATTGGCGCGCTCGACAGCCAGCTTTCCAACTTCACGCCTGCTCCGCTTGCTCACTCCAAGTTCCGATCCGTCCGTCATCTTGTTCTCTCTGCACAGCCTCTCTCCGTCAATGATGATCTTGAAGATTATCCACGTCGATGATCCTCGTTGTCTTCCCTTTCGCGGGTTCGTGGCCGACGTCGTTTGTACCATTACAATCATACAATAACTTAAATCTAACTTAAAGCTAACTTAATTACTAAATGAAATTATTTAATATCGCAATAAATTGTGGTTTAACGCGCGATCGAGCTTCATTCCAATTTTCTCACGTGAGGGCGACTCGGTCGCGGCGAATCCAACCAATGGACAGAAAGATAAACCAAAAACCTCCATTTAAGTTCATTTCGATTAAATTAATTAAAAAAAATTAAAGTAAAAGTATTAACAGGTGGCGCTAAAAGCGGCCTGTTACAACTGCTGCTATATATATATATATATATATATATATATATATATATATATATATATATATATACATTGTGACATGGGAAAAATTTTCTAAAATTTGAAATTCCGAGTTTAAAAATTATTAGGTTGGCTAAGCTGAGGAAAAGCAGAGATTCGACGCGCCTGTGTCACCCCAAGCAGCCTCCCGATCAGAATGACAAGCTCGAGGTAAAATTAGTAAAAGAAAACGCGCCGAATTTAAATTAAAAATTTAAATAAAAAGAATACCGGAATGAGTGTGAACTATTGTTGAATGCATGAGTGAGTGAGACTAGACTATAGCGATCAGACGACCCGCGAATTTCTACGAGCCATCGACGATCAACGCGACATCTGGCCGCGAGGATGGAACGACGAGAAAATTTGAATGGACCAATGACGACGGAGAGCGATCAACAACAAGTATGCGAGGCGCCATCTGAACACGAGGCTGATCACTAATCGAAGTATCGACCAATCATCGATCGCATCGGAATACTGGACGCATCCCGTCATACAACGGCCGGCTAGAAGGAGCTGTGAGCTGATTGGATGCGAGTTTTTGGGAACGAACCGAAAAGAAAAGAGCATGTGTTGCCGAGGAGGCAGCGATATTAACGAGGAATTCTGATCTGGACGCCGTGACTATGGCATCGTGCAGTTCTCTTTTTGATTATTTTTGCTGTTTAATTTTTTTTTTAATTTGTCGCTGACGTAAGTACAATTGTATATATTATTGTGCAATATTTCGCCGAATTGTTTTGGACACTACGACCCCGGACACGCCGTCGCCGAGATATCGACGCTCTTCCGTCAGTTTTGCCGCCAACTTCGCCTACTTAGCCAGCATCGCCCGAGACGTTTACGGTAGCTGCAGGGTAAGTCTGGTCGCTGTCTTTATTAGCCCCAGGGTGTCATCACCGCGAATTTCGTCGTGTTAAAATAATTTGTTTATAATTCGAGTTGCACGGAATTAAAGAAATTCCGTGCGGTATTTTTGAAGCTTAGTGACGACACTCTGCGGCACGGTACCGTTGAGTCACGTGTTTGTGTGTGTGGAATTTTTGGTCGGGATTATAAGTACTGTTTACCTACCTCGAGCTTCAAATACCCGGCAAAGCGGCTTAGTAAAGTGCTTTGTAAAATAAGTTGACGAATTCGAATGCTTCGCATAATTTGTTTTTTTTTTCTTGTTATTGTTGAACCATTTGGCGATTTGAATTATTTTTGGATAATTTTGAGATCTTTATTAGGTTTTTGCGATTGAATTTATTATATTCTCTAGAAATTTGTGTATTAAGAATTTTGCCATTGAAATTACTGGTTCAATTACTGGAAAAACTTCGTAAATAAATTTTGCGGTTGCGATTTTTGATAAAGTTTTGCGATTGAGATTTTGTTATTAAATTTGGCGATTGAAATTTTTGATAAAATTTTGCGATTGAAATAATTATTTCCTTTTTAATAAATTTGGCGAATTGAATTAATTATTTGTTTTGAAAATTTTTGAATAAATTTGGCGAGTTGAGTTAATTAATTTTTTTTAAAAAAAGACTGTAATTTTTATTTTTGGTTACTCGAATATTATTTTTTTGTAATTTGTTTTATTTTGAAATGTTGAATCATTGCGTTAGCACTAGTTTTGCGTTAGAATTATTTTTGCGTTAAAATAATTTTTGTTATTAATGCGACATTGCCGACAGAATATATTTGTTGTTGAATAAACCGTTGCTGGATTAGAAGTGCACACCTCAATTATTTTGTTTAATTGTTGTTGCTCTGATTAACCGATCCCATCGTCCAATTTCGATTTCTTTGTCCGTCGATTGCCGTTATTCGATTTTTGAATCTCTTCAACACCGACCCGCCGCCCAACGAAGATCAACAGCGAGATTGACCCGTGGAACATTGAGTTCCTGGCGCCCAACCAAATCTACGAACCAGGTAGGCCAATTAATTTTTGTTGACCTGATCCGGTCCTGTCGACGCCAGTGCCGGAAAAGGCATCACAACATATATATATTTAACTTAAGTTCTGGTAATTTATTTTTAATAATTTAATTTCATTATTTTTGATAAAATTCTTTAGAATTTATTTAACCGCTTGGATATTAAGTCCGAAAATTTTTAGTTAAAATTAATTGATGAATTTTATGAGAACTATTTTTATGATTAATAATAAAATTACCAGTTGAATTGGAATCAATTTATAGGTCGAATGTTCTTAAGAATTTATTCAATGTTGAGTATTAATATTGCGAGTTAATTTGAATAAATTTATGCGTCGGTTTTTAGTTAGAATTTTTAGGAATTAAATTATTAGTCGTGAAAATATTTTATAATTTAATTGCTAGCTAATGACTGAAATAATTAAGTAAAAATTTAATGTAATAATTTTTGGAATTAAATTTTGTTATAACTTTTATAAATTTTTATAAATAAAAGTAAAGTAAATTCTGTGTGTGTGCGAAGACGTGTGGGTTATGTGTGTGTGTGAGTACGGGTCAAGTGGGTGAGCTACAGGGGTTTCTTGGCTTACGTTGCAGTCACTAGGCTGTTACTTCTGTAGCGGTGCGCTATTAGCAATCCCTCGTGCACTGCGGTCTTTGTGCGAGGTGTTCGTTGATAGTCAAAAGTTAGGAATAAGTTAGTGGTTAAGTGTGGGTGATTTAGCTCTGGATAGCCGCCAGTTAGGCTATAAACGACCTCTGTCACACTGCGGTCTTTGTGCAGAGTGAATTTTGGATCTGGTCAGCCGACAGATAGGCTGTAGTTTTGAGTTGATTATAATGTGTGTGTGAGTGCGTAAATTGTTAAATTTTGTTATTAATAAATACCGGTTATATTGTTAATTAAAAATTTATTTATTTTATAGCACCTTCCTCCACTCTCTCTCCCTGTAAGATAAGCTCTCAGCTCTGGTTCTGGTTCCAGGAACCGTGATTAAAAATCCTGGTGGCGCCCTTTTATTTATTAATATAAGTTTTCAATTTGGTTTAGTTTATTGTTTTAATTAATTTAATTTAAGGGGCCAATTCAGCGGTCTAAAAACCCGTTACAATCGTATACATCATGCAATCCCAGCTAGGCGCTAAAAGAGTGAAACAGAGTTCTATTAAGAACCTTCTTCAACCTAACTCGTCTGAAAACAGACTTAAGTAGACGTTACCAGAGTGAAACAGGGTTTAGTATCAATGCAGTTCCTTATTTTTTAAAACCTATTTCATTCTGTTTCACCCTGACTTAGACTATCCCAAGTTAAAATGGATTTTAGCCATTTATTAGCCATTATTAAGCGAAAAAAAATTTCGACTCGGGAATAGGGCCTACAGGTTAAACATACTGGAAATAGTTGAACTATACTTAATAAAATTAGTATTAGCAATCAATCATCACTTAAATTTAGCAACAATGCTATTTGGGATGTTGATATAAATTAGAACGATGATTTTAAATTATTAAATACAAGATGATAGGAATGTTTACTATTTACTCAAACCGTTTTTTATGAATCGTTCTGCGCTATGACAGCATATGACAGATGATGAAATATAGAAGATAGGAAACGTGGTGTCTGGACTCTATAAACTTGTAACATTTTTATGTACGACGCTTTTACTAGAGTAGCCTTTAGTGGAAGCAGTTATTTTAAATATCATTTGTGTCACTCAATAGTAAATTAATTTGGATAGGGTTCGATTGCAACAAGAAAGTCCTTTCTTCATTTTTCTCCTTTTCTTTTGTTTCACTCTACCTTGAACCAAAAATGCTGTCTGTATTTTGTTAATCAGAAAATAAAATTGAGGAATTAATTCCTCCTTAATAAATAATAGGAATTAATTACTCCTTAATAAATTAAATAATTTAAATTCTCTCGCAAACATTACTCTTATATAAAATACTCGTCGATCGAACTTCATTTCGATAATTTTTGAAATTTGTTCAACTTTCTGATGCTGACTCAAATGACCAGTTTTATTTTAATTCATTGGTATTTTATTTAAGACTCTTTGGAGATTTTATAGCGAAACCGTTTTATCTCCTGATAAAATTGCATTGAATAAGTATGTCAGATATTATTTTGCTAAATTGAGAGAGTAGAATTAATACTTGAAGCAATTGAAAAAGTGTATAGGAACCAGAGTAAATATAAAAAGACAATAGGTTTCATATGTACGTGCATAAATATGTAGTTGATATAGCTTTAAATTGTCCCCTACGGACAGTCTTGTATTTGTGGGAAGAAGGGCTCGACCCTATACTGGTTGAAATCATCTAATTAGCTCTCAATTGAAAACACCCTCGAACATAGCAAAAACAATCATAACAACAGATAAAATATCAAATATAGTAACTATTTATTCTCAAAATCACTTTATTAACTTTAATCGTACCTGACTAATAAAGTAATAATTGCCTATTATTTACTGATAGAAAGATTTCTTAGCATTTAAAAAGATTTCTTTGTATTTAAGAAATCATTTCTTAAACATCATTTCTTAGTATTTAAAAAATATTTCTTAGTATTAAGAAATCCGGTTGTCTCGGATAGCTTAACTAGTAGAGCTTTTGGCGCGTAACCAAACGATCCGGGTTCAAGTCCCGGTCTGGGCAGTCCGAATTATTTTTTTGGTTACCAAAAATTCCTACTGAGTAAGGTCCTCCCTCTCCCTTCATCCTTTATTTCCCCAGTTCCCAAATTTGTCTTTAATGACAAATTTAGCTATGAATTATGGCTCTTTACCATAAGATGGACGGTGGTGTTTATTACTCGGTAGGTCTTATTGGGTGACTGAATGGTAATTACGGACAATGTTTCGGATAGCTTAACTGGCAGAGCCTTTGGCGCGTAACCAAACGATCCGGGTTTGAGTCCCGGTCTGGGCTGTCCGAATTATTTTTTCGGTTACCGAAAATTCCTACTGAGTAAGGTCCCCCCTCCTGCTTTTTGCTTTATTTCCTCAGTTCCCAAATTTGTCTTTAATGACAAATTTAGCTATCCCTAAATATTAGCTATATTTAGAGTCAAAATTAAAACACTAATTCGAGCCTCAAAAGCCTACTTTCTTTTGATGTTGTGCCTACCGCTGAATGTGAAATACTATTAGGCCAAAATTAGTGTTTTAGAATAATATTTTCAACCTCCAAAACCTAGGATCGCTTTGAACACCTTTTTTTGCGGTACTTCAGCCTACTAAGAGCATAAGTAGGTTAATTTTACGATTTCATGGAACATATAATTTCGTCAGTTTACAGTTGAAAACATTAACTAAGCTCAGTTTTGGACTTTGAAAATTTTATTAAGAGCATAAAGTTGAAAAATTCTAAGTTTTTTTAACTTCCCGCTAAGAAAATCGAAAATTTTCGAAAAGCGGGATGTTATTGTTTTCACTCCGTTTTGCAAAAATCGAGTTTTCATCAGATCTCGACGTTTGAAGGTCACAGGAAACTTCCCTGACTATCTCCGCGAGGTTGTCACTATATCTGTATGTATATGTGTGTGTTTTTTTTTTTTTTTTATATCTTAGGGGGGGGGAATCCTTCTTACGGATTCCAGGCATAGTTTTTTGGCCTGGATATGTGGCGACTCGACGCAGTGTCATACTAAAACTCGACCCTAACGCCCCTACCCACTAAACCCTAAACCCCTTTTCTTCTTTCCTCTAATCCCTCATGGAAACCGCCGTCAGGCATTACTTCGTGAGGGGAGGATCCAGCTACCGCTATTCCTTCTGGTGGCTAAGGTGTTATTTTTCCTTCCTTCTAGTTTCTGTCATTTGCTCTTTTTCTTTCAATGGAACGCAGCTCTGTAAGCACTTCTGTGGCAAAAGTGCTTGTAGCGTTCCAAGCAGTTTGATTCGACAACATTGCATCTACTATTGTCTCTGGTTGGATTCTCCAGTTCAGGATCCTCTCTAACTCCTCACGCTGAGGATCGAAACGTGGACACACAAAGAAAACGTGCCTTGCGTCCTCAATAACCCCTGGACAAGACGGGCACTCCGGAGAATCGTCGTGCTTAAAGCGGTGCAGATACTCTTGTATGTGTGTGTGTGTGTGTGTGTGTGTGTGTGTGTGTGTGTGTGTGTGTGTGTGTGTGTGTGTGTGTGTGTGTGTGTGTGTGTGTGTGTGTGTGTGTGTGTGTGTGTGTGTGTGTGTGTGTGTGTGGATGTATGTAAACCTCTCATAACTTTTGAACGGCTTGACCGATTTGATCGCGGTTGATGCTATTCGAAAGGGCTTGACTAAACTTAGATTTTAAATATATTTTGGAACGATTCAGACAGGAAGATTTTGAGAAATGGCAAAAAAACTACAAAAAAAAAATTTTTCAAATGGGGAATTTTAGGAATAACTTTTAAACGGCTCTACCGATCAACTTCAAAAACTAATCCGACCTTAACCTTGAAAAACCACGTCGATCACCGCTAATCCGGTCAAAATCAGTTGATTCTTTCGAGAGATATCGTGAACAAAAGAAAACCGAAAAAAGTGTTTTTTTCACATAACTTCGACATATAAAAGAATAATTTTTAGAGCTTAAAAACTACGTTGATCGCCGCCACGAACGTAAAAATCGGTTGATTGGCTCGAGAGATATCCATGACGAAATATTTGGAAACAAGTGTTTTTTCAACACAAATCCGACATTTTTTGGAATAACTTTTAAACGGCTTCACTGATCAATTCCAAAAATTAATCAGCTCTTAACATAAAAAAACTACGTCGATCGTCGCCAACCGTGTAAAAATCGGTTTATTCATTCAAAAGTTATTGCGGTTTAAAAATTGTGTTTTATCAAACTTCTAGCAGACCTTTGAGCTCGAAGAGCTCAAAAGCATAAAAAGTTATCTCTAAGCTCAGAGAGCTCAGAATAATACATAAATAGTATTTTTTTGCGACGTAGTTAATGGCACATTTTGCGAAGTTCCGCTATGTCTGTTGACCACCAGTACGCCGGCCTGCGAAAACTCCGGTTTTTCAACGGCGGCATAGAGGCGTCACATGCGGCGGAAATCTCCTTCATCGTAACTAGTACTGTCCTTTCTGTCTCACTGCAAGTATCCGGAGTCGGGTTGTTCTGAAGGATAGACCAGCTCCGTGCAAGTGAAGCTCGCAGTGCCTCTGGATCAAGCTTCCTGACATTCCACTTTCGCTTAGAAAGGTCGTGTTGTGATACCGGAGCAGATGCCAATCCAACGTTAAATGTCACGAACTGGTGATCACTGCCACTGTATTTTTCGGATACTGTCCAGTTTTCAATCATGTTTGCAATTTTTGGAGTCGCCAACGAAATGTCGAGGATGGACTCTTGGTACCCGGGTCTTCTGAAAGTCGTGGTGTTCCCAGTATTTAGCACTATGAGGTCGAGTCTAGCCACGACGTCAGCGACCTCGTTGCCTCTGGTGTCGGAGAAATCAGCGCCCAATTCAGCCGATTTAGCATTGAAGTCACCAGCTACGATAACTTCGCCGTCGAACTTGGTGATCACATCCTCTATATTTGCCAGTTTCTGTCGGAACACACTAATCCCTTCGTTACGTGAGAGATGTATGTATGTATGTATGTATGTATGGATGTATGTATGTATGTATGTTGGTATGAATGTATGTATGTTTTTTTTTTTTTTTTTTTTTTTAGGGGGGGAATCCTTTTACGGATTCTAGGCATAGATATTTGTTTGGCCTGGATATGTTGCGACTCGACGCAGCGTCATACTAAAACTCGACACTAACGCCCCTACCCACTAAACCCTAAACCCCTTTTCCTTCTTTCCTCTAATCCCTCATGGAAACCGCCGTCAGGTATTACTTCGTGAAGGGAGGATCTAGCTACTGCTCTTCCTTCTGGTGGTTAAGGTGTTATTTTTCCTTCCTTCTAGTTTCTGTCATTTGCCCTTTTTCTTTCGATGGAACGCAGCTCTGTAAGCATTTCGGTGGTAAACGTGCTTGTGGCGTTCCAGGCAGCTTCTGATGACAACATTGCTTTCACTAGTGAATCTGGTTGCATTCTCTGGTTCAGGATCCTCTCCAGTTCTTCACGCTGTAGATCGAAACGAGGACATATAAAGAAGACGTGCTCCGCGTCTTCAGCAGCTCCTGGGCAGGACGGGCACTCCGAAGAGTCATCGTGCTTAAAGCGGTGTAGATACTCTCGAAAATACCCATGTCCCGACAACATCTGCGTAAGATAGTAATTGACCTCACCGTGATTCCGGTTAAGCCAAATGTCGATCCGAGGTATGAGACGGTGCGTCCACCTACCCTTCTCTGCAGCATCCCATTGTAGTTGTCATCGGCCTATGCTCTTCTGCCGTTCTTCAATTCTAAGTTCTTCAGGGATCAGTGCAGTTGACCTTTTTCGTTGGTTAAGGGCCCGTCTTTCCTCTGCTAGAACTCTAAGAGGTAGGGTTCCAGCAATGACGCACACTGCTTCTTCTGATATAGTGCGGAAGGCACTAGCTACTCGTAGGGCACTCAGTCGATATACTGGTCCAGCCTTTCTCCATGATTCTTGCGTCTTTAATGCGTCGGCCCAAATGGATATTCCGTAAGTGAGCACCGATATGACTACTGATGACAATAATAGCCTCCTGCTCTGTTTTGGGCCTCCGACGTTCGGCATCAGTCGTGCGAGACTAGCCCTCACTACTGACACTTTGGCACTGACATGTTCCACTTGCTGCTTGAAGTTGAGTCGGGCATCAAGCATCACTCCCAAATATCGGATATAAGGTTGTGATGTGATTTCTTGTTCGCCGACTTTCAGCTTAATGGTCTCCACCACTTTTCTGCTGGAAATAAGTACTGCCTCAGTCTTGTGTTGCGCCAGTTGCAGGTTCACTGCGTCCATCAACCGGTTAACGTGCTCAAAAGTGAGATCGAACATATGATTTATCTCGTTAAGGTGTTTGGCAACGATCACTACGGCTACGTCATCTGCATATGCTACGAGTTTGACGTTTCTTGGCAGAGTTAGTCTTAATAGACCGTCATACATAATGTTCCACAGAAGCGGGCCTAGAACTGAACCTTGTGGTACCCCTCCAGTAATATCATACTCCCTCGGACCGTTCTTCGTGTCATACTTCAGGACCCTGTTTTCAAAGTAGCTTGCTACGATCTTAAGCAGGTATTCTGGTACATTCTTCTCTTGGAGGGCCTGCATGATGCATTTCCAATTGGCGGAGTTGAAGGCTTTTCTGATGTCTAGTGTCGCTACCAGGCAATACTTCTTCGTTCCACCTTTTCATCTGGTTCCTGCGATTGCTTCCTTGGCCGTATCAACAACCTGTTTGATTGCGTCCAGGGTTGATCGTCCTTTCCGGAATCCATACTGATTGTCTGCCAGGAGTGGGTCGACTACTGCTTCAATTCTCTGGTGAATTATGCGCTCAAATATCTTACCCGCCGTATCTAGCATGCAAAGTGGTCGGTAAGATGACGGTTCTTCTGGTGGTTTCTTCCCTTTAAGTAACAGTACCAATCGTTGCTGTTTCCACTTACGAGGAAAAGCCCCCTCCTTGAGGCATGCATTATAAGCGTCGAGGAATAATGTTGGAGCTGCCTTTATGATGGTTTTCAAGGCTATATTAGAGATTCTGTCCAATCCCGGCGCTTTATTATTCCCTACACGGTTACAGGCCTCCAGCAGTTCTTCTTCAGTGACAGGTGGAATGTCGTCCAGTTCGCCTGGCGCCAACTGGTAATCGAAGTTGCGTTGCTGTGGGAACAGTGCAGTGACGATTTTCTGAAGAAGTTAAGGACACGTAGGTGATGGCATTTGTTGTTTTTTCAGGTGGGTCATAACCACCTTATAAGGCCTACCCCACACGTCTTTATCCACCTCGTATATAAGCTCTTTCCAGCATCTTCTTTTGCTCTCTTTGATGGCTTTATTCAGTTCACGACGCGCCTTTTTGTACTCTGCGATCAGCTCCACTGAGTTGAGCCGTTTATAGCCGCGCTGGGAGATTCTTCTCTTTCTATGACACACTTTACGGAGGACGCTGATGTGGTCGTTCCACCAATGCACCGAAGGTCTTGAATTTATGCCACGTTTACGAGGCATACTGGCATCACAAGCATGTGTTACTCTCCTCATCAGGTCCTTAGTATGTTGTTCTGCACATCCAGTGTTGATCGGATCACCATCGAGGGCTATTAGCAATGCTTCTGGGTCAAAAGATTTCACCTTCCAACCAACGATGTTAGACTGCTTGATTGGTCTCTTGAGGTTCTGGTCGTTTGATATTTCCCAGAATATCGCATGATGGTCGCTGGAAGTGTAGATGTCCAACACTTTCCAGTTGTAGTCACCTCTAGCAAGGCTATTACTGACAAAAGTGAGGTCTACTTTTGAGCTTGCGTCACCTTTGGTGTAGGTCGGCGTATCACCACTGTTGAGCGAAACTACATCTAGTGTAGTAAAGGCCTCTAGTAGTGCTTTCCCTCGTGCGTTGGTATGTTTGCTGCCCTAGTCAACTGCCCAGGAGTTGAAGTCTCCGGCTATCGCTAGTAGATGGTATTGCTTCGCATCTTCAGTTAGTCGATCCAAGAAATCAGTGAAGTCAACAATGGAGAGGCTAGGTGGTGCGTAGCAGCTATAGAAGCGGATGTCCTCTACTGATACTGCTACAAAGCCGACATTGCTGTTGTTGACTGCATTTTGGAAAAGGAGCTTGCCACATGACCAGATGACAGCTTTGGATGTGCTATCAGATTCCCAGGGTTGGGTACTCAGGTGTTTATATGGCTCTGCTATTAGTACCAAGTCAAGCTCTAATTCTCGCAGGGATTGCATGAGCAGGTCATGCGCTGCCTCACAATGGTTGAGATTGAGCTGTAGTATCCTCATGGTTGTTTGTTCGTTAACTTCTGGAGCGCCTCCTGAAATACCGGGCACCTGTGGGTGCCGGCATGGTGAGCCACGTCCTTTGCTCCTTGCTGCTCCGCACATATTGCACACGGCAGGATTTTTACAGTCAGAGATACGGTGCCCTTCTTGTCCACATCTGATGCAGAGTTTAGACCGGTCTACTTGGCTTTTACATTGGGACCCAACATGTCCGAAGTGCCAGCATTTAAAGCATTGGACTGGTCTTCTAGTTGCTCTTATTCGGCAATTGACCCAGCCAATCCTTATTTTGCTGCTTCCTTCCAGCAGCTGTTGGGCTCCAGCTGCTGGTAGTGTCACTGTAGCCGTTTGCGTACCTCTGTAGGCCTTACGGATCTTGATAGCCTCTAGTGGTATTTCGCAAGTTTCTCCGGTTTCCGTTTTCAGGGCAGTCTGAATGTGCTCTTTCGTCGTGTCATCATCAATGTCTCGGATCTCGATGGTCTCCTGTGGTCCTTTGCAGATTACTTCGGCCTCTTTTTGAAGAATATCCATGATGGTCTTTTGCAAGGCTTGGCCTTTGTCGATACTCTTCTTTGAGAGCGTAATCAGCATGTCCCCAGTTGTTTGGTTTTGTGGATCTTTTCCACGGTTGTGCGGACCTGTTCGTCAGGGACGGCCTGCTTTATACGACGCAATATTTCGGCGTACTTCTCCTTCTCGACCGGACGGATGATCAGAGCGTCAGGCCTGGTCCATTTTCGCGGTTTCTTTCGCTTAGGTTCCGGCCGGGGCTCTTTCGGCGGTTGCTTTGGGAGTTGCTCACTAGCTAGCCTTCTCTTCTCCTTCTTAGACTGTACTTTTTCCCAGTCAGTCGTCTTCTTAGGTTCGTCGACCTGCCCTGCCAGTCGTTGGGGAGGGCTTTTTTTCAAGTCCTTCTTCTCTGTGACTTTATCGGTTGGTTCTGGCGAGTTTCGGTCCTTTCTCTTTCCAGGCCTTGTGTCAGTTTCACCCTTGTCTTCAGCGACTGATTCACCATCACCTTCAGCTCCGGTGTCCATTGCTTCGTCAGTCACGACGACAGCCTGACAGGCTTTCTTCGGTATAGCATGAGAAATGCGCTGCAATGATGAGCGCCACTCCTCATCCAGCTTCGCAAACCTTTGAAGGGCGTTAGTTACACCAGTCATCTTGGATTTTATCTCTTTGTGAATGTTGACCTTTGGTTGGACGAAATCATTCAGCTCACTGATCAGCTTTTCAAGGCGTTTGAGCGCTTGCGAACGCTTCATTTCAGCGCTTGCGTCAATCGCTGCTTGTTGGGCATGTAGCCCGTTTCCACTCTTGTTTGTTTCCTGTGGGTTACTCATACTTTTTTGATTTACCAGCGCATCGTAAGGAGTGGAGCGGGTTGCCATAACTAGGAACGGGTGTACCTTCGGAGATATTACTCCTACCCCAGTTCCCTGAGGCCTAGCCGACACTTAGCCAGTCCCGGAATACACGGACGGACTAGACTCGCTCGGAGCGGTGAAGATTCCGATCTCTAACATTCACCGCGTACTTTCTGATCAAGGACCGAAGTGGCTGGCTCCTGATCCACTGCTGCAACTTTCACCTCGGCAGAGCAAGCTCACATCAGCCGTGGCCTGCATCGTCGGAAACTACGATACAGGTTCCGGACACTCCCAGTGAGTTACAGCAGGAACCAATCGTCTTGCTAGGTCAGTTAGTGTGACCAACCCATTAAAGGGGAGTTTTGTCCATGGGAGCTTATTTTGTTTGGTTATTTTGCTTGGCTCCTACCCGCTGTACCTCATCAACTCAGAGATTAAGTGTCATCCAAGGACAGCGAGCGTTCTTCCATCTGCTCGGGGAGACGCGCCCGGTAGCAGTATCTCTTCTGCCCCGAGTGTGTGTGTGTGTGTGTTAGGCATCAGCCTCCGATATTAGGCATCAGCCGTGCGAGACTAGCCCTCACTACTGACGCTTTGGCACTGACGTGTTCCACCTACTGCTTGAAGTTGAGTCGGGCATCCAGCATCACTCCCAGATAACGGATAAATGGTTGTGATGTGATTTCTTGTTCTCAATGTGTGTGTGTGTGTGTGTGTGTGTGTGTGTGTGTGTGTGTGTGTGTGTGTAGATGTATGTGTGTGTGTGTGTGGATGTATGTAAACCTCTCATAACTTTTGAACCACTTGACCGATTTGATCGCGGTTGGTGCCATTCGAAAAAGGCTTGATCAAACTCAAATTTTCAGTATACTTTGGAACGATTCGGATCGGTAAATTTTAAGAAATCACAAAAAAACTACAAAAAAAATTTTTTTCAAATGGGGTTTTCTTGGAATAACTTCAAAACGACTTTACCGATCAATTCTAAAAACTGATCAGCTCTAAACATAAAAAAACCACGTCGATCACTGCCAGTCCGGTCAAAATCGGTCGATTCGTTCGTGAGTTATCGTTGACAAAAGAAAACCGAAAAAAGTGTTTTTTCGGAATTACTCCGAAATTTTCTGTTCTATCAATTGAAATTTGAAAATTCTTTATGAAGCTTAAAAAACTGCGTCAAATGCGACCAACCGCGTGGAAATCGGTTTATTCATTCAAAAGTTATTTCGATTTGAAAATTCAAAAAATAGTGTTTCATCAAACGTCTATCACACTTTTGAGCTCGAAGAGCTCAAAAGCATACAAAACCTATTTTTTGAGCTCGGAGAGCTCAAAATAACACACAAATTGTATTTATGAGCTCGAAGAGCTCAAAAACGTCACAAGTGCAATTTCAAGCGTTTAGGTATAGAATTGGCGGGAAGTTGCAGGGATGGCCTTCAGGGTCAACCGTTTTCCTAATTTCTTTTTAATAATTAATATTTAATATTTTGAACTGGCATTAATTTTTTTCAATTTGTTAATTAATTAGAATAAAATAATAATTTATATAATAGTTATTCTTATTACAGATAATTAAATATATTTAAAAATAATTTAGGGTGTCAATATTTAGACCCCTGTCAATAATTGGGGCTTTTACTTTAGTTGATTCATAATAAGTAATTATCAAGTGAAAAAAATTATCGTTTCAAACAGTAAAATCATGATTTTAATGATCACTTTATAATATTTATCATTTAAATACTATAGAGTTTATTATTTACGTGGCAAAATAGTTATTTATGTACCTTGGGCGATCGACGTGTCAATACGGTCGAGGTGATAAGTATTTTCAACAGGCTTTATATTCCTGCTGCAAATAATTATCGCCGAGACCGTATTTGCGCGTGGCTTGCCCATGGTGCTAAAAAATTTTTCGTTCTATGGCGGACGTATGCGGGTTTTACGAGCAGAGTAAACTTAATTTGTAAATAAATAGCGTATGACGCCATAACCCTCTAAATAAAAATACATGAAAGTCTTGAAGTTAGTCATAGGTAGAAACTCGTAAAACCGGGCCACGATTCATTAGTGGTTAAAATCAATTAATTCAAATTTCTAGTAAATATTAAAATGTAATTTTATTGTAATTAATAATTCAAACGGAGTTATTTTAACATATTTTTTAATAAATTGCAATTTTATAATATTAAAGTAACAATTCCTCGAGTTAAAAAAATTAACATCAATGAACTTCTATACTAACTGCTATACTAAAACAATTGATTTACAAATATTGAGATTATTTATTTATTTATTTATTTGCTTTATACAATAATCTAACAGCTTACATAGCCAGTGATGAGGTTATAAAAAGATACTATATAGTAAATCTAAGAATAATTGGCACATGTTGCATGAAAAGAATAGTAACAATATTTAGTATTGGTTACCCGTGAAAAAATTTTCTGATCAGACTATATCAGGCCTGATATAAGTATATCAGACTATGTACCCGCCCCGGTAAAAAAAATTATATATCATTATATTACATAATTATAAATGAAAAATGGCCCTATATAATTATGTATAATTAGGTATAATTATATATAATTATTTCCATAGAAAAAAAAAAATCGGCGCGAGTGGGAATTGAACCGGGAACCCACCGCTTGAAAGACTAATTCACTACCCGTTTACCTAAGAGACTTACTTGGAGAACAGAGTTTATTATAACTACAAGTAATGCGAATCGTATACATGATCGATTCGTAGTGAACAAAATTTTTTATCTAATTTATTAATTACACCGGCACACAAAAAAAAAAAAGTTGTCTGTACTTGGGACGCGCCACATATATTCCCATGTAATTTGACCCGCTGAACCCGAATTTGAGGTCCGTTTGGCCCCTACACCCTAGGATTTTGAGAAAACTGTAAAAAACCGAAAAAAAACGGGAAAATTGGGGGTTTTGGTGATTGAAAAATTTTTTTAGATTCTAACTATGCATGATTTTCATGTATTTCGATCTGCTTTATACTTATCTGAAGTGTACTCAGACCAGCAGCCATTAAAAGTCTAAGTAAATCCCGAAAAACCCATGAAAATTGCGAAAAAAAACAAAAAATTCCCAATATTGTGATAAAAAAAAAATGTATTGAGCTAAATATATGATGATTTTCATGTAGGTTTATCGACGACATATAAATCTCCAACTTTTATAACTCAGACGTCTCGAAAACATCAAACAAATGTGCAAAAAACCCCGAAAATTGGAAAAAAATCAAATGTAATATAATAAAAATCGAGTTATTATTCAAAATAAATAAAAAAAATCATATCATTCGATCTGTGGTGCATAAAAAAAAAGTATTTCGTCCTAAGACTTAAAAAAAATTAATTTTTTCGGAAAATATCATCAAAACCCTTTGGATTTGAATTTTAATTCGTTCTCCGCTTATATCTCACCCTTTTATCTTCAAACGTCCTGCATAAAGGGTTTCTCTTTCGTTTCCTCTCTTCTTCGGGTAAATCTCTCTTCAGGAGTCCAACAATGATCTGCCATCATATTTACATCCCACGTTCCTTGATATCGTTTTTCCATCACACTAATGTCTTGATGGAATCTCTCACTGCTGCTCTTCACTAAAATCACCAAGATTTTCAGGAAAGTGTGAAAGATGAGAATGTAAATAGTGCAATTTTTGTATTCATTAAGCAACCCTAAAGTATTATAGTTGTATAACAACTCGTCAACTAAAGTTGCGTAGTTATCACTTTTCGTATTCCCTAAAAATTGCTGTGATACTTCCTTAAAACTTCCCCAAGCTGCTCTCTCAATCTCGTTCATCTCATATTCAAGATTAGCATCCTGGAATAGAGTCCGAATTTGGGGTCCATCAAAAATTCCTTCTTTTAATTTAGCGTCACTTATAGCTGGAAATTTTTCGCCCAAGTACTTAAAACAGTTTCCATCTTTATCCAGAGCTTTGACAAATTGCTTCATAAGGCCAAGCTTGATATGAAGTGGGGGCAGCAAGTACTTGGAAGGATCAATTAGAGATTGTCGCGTAACATTGTGAGAACCAGGATTCAAATTTGTTCTTGTTGGCCATTCTTTTTGAATGTAATGATTCTTTCGGTCTCGGCTATCCCACAAACATAAGAAGCAGGGGTACTTTGTGAACCCTGATTGTTGGCCTACCAATATTGTTGCAATTTTCAGATCACCACAAACCTTCCATTGATGTTCTGAATAGTTTATTTTATCTAATACAACCTGTAAATTGTCATAAGTCTCCTTTAGTTTAGTCGAATGAGCTACTGGAATCGGTGCCAATAAGTTTCCATTATGAAGAAGCACAGCTTTAAGACTTCGCCTAGAGGAGTCAATAAAAAGCCTCCATTCTTCGTCTTTGTAAGTGTTTGGCTTCAACTCATCGATCAGTCCTTTTACATCTGAACAGTACACAAATGAATTTTCGCTGTCTTTTGTAAAATACTTCCGGAACTCTTTTTCCCTATCACGATAAAAATAAGCTGTTGTATTTTTAGCTAATAAATTTTTTCCTTAAAGCTGAGGCTAAATGTTCAGCTTTTACCTTAGATAGTCCTAAGTCTCGTACAAGGTCATTCAATTCAAGTTGATCGAAGACTTCAGGGTCTTTACTTCTAGGAACACCACTCGGGATGTATTCTTCATCCTCAGAATGGATCTCTTCGGGTTCAGGATCGATTTCTTCAAAGTTATCTTCAACTTCCATCTCTTCATGTTCATTCACTGGTTCAGGAGCTGCAGGTTCTTCGACATTCAAAACTTTTTCTGCTGGCACAACTGATGTTACGTTGGCATATTGAATTTTATGTTTGGTTGTCGAAGAAAAACCTGAAACTTCCGTCGTGCAAAAATAGCAGTTTTTTTGACTCGTTGGTGCAGACCAAATCACAGGTTTTGAAAATTTCAAGCACTGTTTACTTTTCGTCTGCTCCCAACGAGTAAGCATCGTGTGACACCGATTGCAAAGTGAATGTGGTACCCAAGTTGCTTCCCAGTTCGTAATCTGGATACCGAAGCAGGTTTCGTAGACATTTTTCAATTTGTTTGAAAAAGATCTACGACTTTTCGTTACTTCAAATTCTCCACATATGTAACAGAAGCAATTGGAGTTTTTGTTACATATGTGAGAGACACTTGTAACGTAGATTTTCTCACGCGGTAAATTTTCATGGTAACTCATAATTCACTACGTTACACTTCGTCCATCTCAGCCATCTCTCGATCCCCAGGAACCCCGACAGGCGCCAGCCGACTTTTGTTTCACCGGTATCGGCAACCGGGATACGATAACTTAATTTTTATGTTCCCAGAAGACCAAGAGCAGCCAGACGGTAACGGAATACCTCGGTGTCGCTCAGTTATGCAGGTTATGGAGAGAGGGTCGTGATTCGGTCTCTCAGAGGAAGCAATTTCTTTACAAAACGGGACTAAACGATACCTAGTACCATAATCGGTACTTCGAACTAACACCCAACTTTATTAACCGATAAAATAAAATAAATCGATATTAAAATATATCGCGGAAGCAGTCCCAAACGAACACGAAACAAAGACTATAGCTCAGGCCATTGTCTACGAAAATAGCAAGCGTGAGGCACGCCAGCTACGATACGAGAGACCAACTCGACTCTCAAACACGATGCTCACTCTACGAGAGCTCGTAACTGACTCTCTTCACGGTATATCACTAACGCTGCCTAGCAGCGACGGCACGTCCGTCCTCCACGAGGACCCAAAGCCAGACCCTTCTTTAATCTGGTCCCAAGCTGGACCTCCACACAAAACCAAACCTTACTCTTTCACTACTCCAGCCAGACTGCCTCTCACCGTACCCCTACTACATTCATACCATTAGCTACATGCGCTCAACTCACTTTCACGCTACTCCCAGACATACAAACTCCACACTCATTCCCACTCACACAACTAGTGTCCCAGACCTACCAGCGATTCCGCTCCCCTGGGAGCCTTGACAGTACTCGCGACTACCCTCGAGCATCCAGCAATCGAGGCCTGTCAACCGCAAGCTACCGCATGAGCCTGCCAAACTCCCGTACTTCGGGGCGACGACATTTCAGTCGCTCCTCCGCGATAATCACCTCGCTCCAAGAGGCTGAACCTAAGTTCAGTCATCGGTAACTGACCGGGAGACACGTTACATCGGTCACTTTTCCGCAGTGCAGCTCGATATCCTCGAGACAACTATCTCACAAGCACACTCTCACGATAGTTCCCAATATTCCGAAATTACCGTACTCACACAATAAAACTCACGATATAACACAAATATACTACTACTGTAACACTACATAAAATGTAACGTTACAGACTCCCCCCTCCTTAGAGACAGGCTCGCCTGGCAACCCTTCGATACATATTCGGTAACTCATCACAACTTTTCTCAAGCAATAAACTCAAACCAACCAATCAAAATTTTATATATGCCACAAGGCGCGAAATACTTTACTATCGGTCGCCCGATGTAACTGATAGAATTTATTTTTGCCCAAAGGGCGCGGGATAACTGACCTACAGATTTCTCTGACGGTAGCTCGGTAATTAGGTATTTTACGATAGCCGATAAGATTGTCTCATCGCGGGAATAGGAACTTAACTTTACGTGACAGGTGAAAAATAACAAGAAGACTAGTATTTCTCTTACGGAAGTTTTATTTAACGTATATAAAATACGTAACGGAAAAGTGCTTAGCGCACATAACGATATCGAAGCTCGCTTCGCTCAGCGACGCTTCCAGGGCCTCTTTCCGGGGTCACAACGGCCTAGCCAGGGGTTGTAAGCCCCTCGGCTCTCCCAGATGCCCTTGCAGGCTGGGCAGGTCCGCATTGTCTTCTTCATACGGCCACACCCACGACAGAACTCTCGGAGTCCCTTTTCGATAACGGCCAGGGGACACACGGTGTACCTGTGTCCCTCCTGACGGCAGTTCCAGCATGATTGCCTACTGGGGGCTTCCTCCTGGCGACATTTCTTCGACGGTCGCTCCTTCCGACCTTCTGGGGGTCCGTGTACAGTAATCTTTGACCCGTTCCCACCAGGTGGGGGTGGTATTGGTCCGGTAGGCATCGATAGTGGAGTCGCTGGTGGCGTTGGTGCGGGCAGTTGCTCACCCACCACTCGTGGACTCGCGGTAGAGGTCGAAGCTGAGGTGTTTGGCTTCGAATCCCGACGCTGCTTCCCTTTGTTATTTGGTAGCAACTGGGTTTGCGTTCCGACGCTGACCATTCTCGGTAATTCCTGGATCTCCCCAGGAGTCGCAAATCGGGCGCGGCCTGGAGTGGTGGCTTTCTCCAGCGCGCACGGTTGGCCATTTTGATGACCCATCTTTACCGCCGTAATCACCAGGCTTTGCAAGAGGCCTGGTCGGTATTCGTTTAGCCACACTAACTCCGCTAGATGAGGGCGGATGGCGTCCCACATGGGACTATCATCGACTTGGTCGAATCTCGGAGGTAGCATTCCCTCCGGTGGTGGTTCGAGATCGACGCCGTTGGGCTCTTGAGCTTCCACGTCGTCCAGCCTCGCCTCGTCGTCCTCCTCCATGGGCTCGGTTGCGGTACCTTCTGAGCTCTCCTCCATCTCGAGGTCTATGACCTCGGGCTCGTCGGGATTCAGCATCACGCTGGCCAACTCGTCCTGGAGCTGTTCGATGCTGTCGTCTGCCATATCCCTAAACAGATTAGATTAATTTGAACGGAACAGAACCTTACT
This sequence comes from Cotesia glomerata, assembly GCF_020080835.1. Classification (NCBI taxonomy): domain Eukaryota; kingdom Metazoa; phylum Arthropoda; class Insecta; order Hymenoptera; family Braconidae; genus Cotesia; species Cotesia glomerata. Next base: position 16,350,535 of record NC_058162.1, read on the forward strand.
GGCTAATAGTAAAGTAACGTAAATAAAGATAACAATCGAGAGATAAACGGGATTTAGGAAGGATTTACTCAGGAATATTATAGGGTTTTAAATCTTGGACCGATATGGGTCCGACTCTTTCTCCTTCCATGGTTTCAAGTTCGTAAACTGTATCTGAAATTCGACGAGAAACCACGAATGGTCCGTGGAACGGAGTCATCAGCTTAGCTGTGACCTTCTTGGCAGCTGAAGATAGAACATGTTGCCGTTTCAGCACGAGATCTCCGACTTCAAAGCGTCTTGCGCGTCGGCGTAAATTATAGTGATGCGCTTGCCTCTGAAAGGCAGCTTCGAGAGCGTGAACGATAGACTGTCTCCATTTATTCAGTCGAGTCATTCGACTTACCCACTCTTCGTGGGGTCTCGGGACTACTTCGATAGCTCCCTCTACTTCTCGACGAAGAGAGATCGCAGCCTCTGGCTCTCGACCAAAATTAGCAAAAGCGGGAGTCGTTCCAATAGAGCTGTGAAACGCGGTATTATAAGCGAAACGAAACTCGTGTAGATGTAAGTCCCACTCTCGGTGGTCAGCACGGACAAATGAACGTATCATGGTTTCTAAAACACGATTCACCCGTTCAACGGGATTAGCCTGGGCGTGATATGGTGGTGTATTGGTCAATTTACATCCCACTCGCTCTGCCAGGGCTCGTAAGTCTTTATTCACGAACTCGGTTCCGTTATCGGTAAGTAATATTCTGGGAGCGCCCCAACGAGAAATAACTAGGTCTTCGAGAGCAGTGGCAATCTTTGCTCCAGTAGCTCGTCGAAGAGGATATATTTCAATCCACTTAGTATACAAGTCCTGTATGACGAGAGCAGCCGTGTGTCCAGATTTACTGGGCGTACCAGCACACACAACATCAGCTGCAATCATGACCCATGGTGATTCGATAATTCTTTGATGCATATGTCCAACGGGAGCAGCTTGCTCGACCTTGCCTCGTTGACAAGTGTCACACTTACGTACAAACTCGGTAATATCTCGGAACATATTAGGCCAATAATAACGGATGGATACCCGACGGAAAGTTTTTTCTACACCTAGGTGACCCGTCTGAGGTGGATCGTGATTTTCTCGGATGACTTCGACACGTCTCTCCTTTGGTACCACCAACTTCCACGCATCGAGATCTCCAATCTCGTGATCCACGTGGTGGTTCGGCCGACAATAATATAATTTATCATCCTCGAGACGCCAATCAGGAAAGCGGTCCGGAACTCGTTCAACATCTCGGAATTTACGGAGATACCATTGGTCCTGGATCTCTCCAACAAAATTTAATTCAACGAGACCCTCTGGGATCCGTGACAGAGCATCTGGAACATGATGACAAGCACCACGTCGATGAACGATAGTGAAAGAATACTCCATCATTTCGAGAGCCCATCTTGCAAGACGGCCGGTAGGATTTTTCAAATTATTTAGCCAGCGCAGACTACTGTGATCGGAAATCACGGTGAAGTCGTAGCCTTCTAAATAACAACGGAATTTACGTATGGACCAAAGCACTGCTAAGCATTCCTGCTCAGTAGTGGAGTACCTTTTCTCCGCATCAGTGAGAGCACGACTTGCGAAGGCGATCACTCGCTCTTCTCCATCCATAACTTGCGTGAGCACTGCACCCAGACCAACACTACTCGCATCTGTTTGCAGCGTGAACGGTAACGAAAAATCAGGACAAGCAAGAGTTGGCGCAGACGTTAGTCGAGCCTTCAATAACTCAAACGCCTTCTCTTGTTCCTCACCCCACTGCCATACGACAGTTTTCTTAGTAAGCCGAGTTAACGGCTCGGCAACGGTAGCAAACTCGGGAATAAATCGACGATACCAGGAAGCCATGCCAGGAAATCTTCGGATTTGCTTGACATTGGTGGGCGTCGGGAATTCCATCACAGCTGAGGTCTTCTCAGGATCAATTTGAACCCCTTCACTGTTGACGACAAAACCGAGGTAACGAACTTCGGCTCGGCAAAAGACACTTTTTTCTCGATTAATGGTGAGACCAGCGGCCTTAATCCGCTCAAGTACCTTTTCTAACCAGTAAAGATGTTCCTCAAATGTCTCTGATACGATAATGATGTCATCTAAATAGACGAAGACGTGGGGATAGAGGTCGGGTCCAATCAGGCTATCCAGTAGACGTTGAAACGTCGCTGGAGCATTCGTGAGTCCAAACGGCATGCGTTTGAACTGAAACAGGCCTCGCCCTGGGACGGTAAAAGCGGTAATTTCCCGACTTTCCGGAGAAAGTGGTACTTGGAAGTACGCTTGGCTCAAATCCAAGGTCGTAAGATAGTTGGCTCGCCGTAATTGGTTGAGAATGGCGGCCATATTCGGGATCGGATAGGCATCACGCTTAGTTTTAGCGTTTACCTTCCGAAAGTCGATACAAAAGCGATATTTGCCATTCGGCTTTTTAACCATTACCACTGGACTTGACCAGTTGCTGGTAGATGGTTCGATAACATCATTCTCGAGCATGGCATCCACCTCTTTCCACATGATCTCGAGGATGGCGGGAGATACCTGATAATGTCGTTGTTTAATCGGGTCACATCCACCGACATCGATGTGATGTTCCGCCAGAGTCGTAAGACCTGGTTTATCGGAGCTTTCCGGTAGATGCGAGTCTAAAAATCGTTCCAATCGGTCGGATTCCGACTCGGTCATAGTCTGAAGACCGTGACACATCACCAATTGGCTTGATGGAGCCTCAGGAATGAAGGATTGTACCTTCGCGGGATCACTCTGAAACCACCATTTGCTAGCTGCAAAGTCGATAATTATTTTCGCGGCACGCAGAAAATCGAGGCCAAGAACGCACGATTGAGATAAAGACGGCATCCAATAGAAGCGCTGCCGTACTTGCTTACCTCCGATTCCTATCCAGGTATCGGTGGCGGTGTTGACTTTAACTTCAAGTCCGTTAGCTACGATAACTCGTCGGGGGGCTGTTTGAAGCGCGGGAACTCCAAGCTGCGAGAATAAGGAGATATATTCTGGGCCTATGAAGGTCTTGCTGGCTCCAGAATCGACGAGGGCTCGGACTTTTACACCAAGGACCTCGATGTCGATATAAAAGGCAGTTGGCTCAGAGTCCAAACTCCTAAGGCCTTGAATAGTCTCAGCTACCGACACAGAGGTTAGTAGCTGAGTCGGGATCTTTCTCCTCGGCAATGCGGTAGGCGTGAACGCTGGAGCCGGATCAACGCTCACTGACGGGAGTTTCCCGGATTACAACGTGGACATTGTACTCGGGTGACCCCTGGGGTACCACAACGATAACAGAAAATCCTCCGAGGGGCGGTACACATACGGTGTTGATGGCCTGTCCCATCACAGTTCCAACAGAGTATCGGTGGCCCTGAGGTTGCTCCAGATCCAGCTCGAGGTGTGACAGTAGGTCGTGGAGCTGGTGTTGGGCTTGTTAGCCCCTGAAGTGGTTCGGGAAGGGCGGCCGCAGAGTCGCCTGTCTGTACTGGCTTAGCAGCAGCTGCTGGAGCACTTACGGGAGCTCGCGGGTTTGCGTCAGTCCTCCGCGGTTGGAAACGACGTCCGGGAACTATGGCATCCAAAATATCTATTGGAGGCTCCTCATCGTCAGCCTCATCCATTTGGACCTGATGTAAAGCCAGTCGTCGGGGTTTGGCCCGTCGAGGCCCCGTGTACGCGAAACTTGGACACATTGAGTCCTCAGGCAGAGGCGGAGACTTGTGATGCGTAACACTACGCAAGATTTGTTCTTGTCGCCCTGCCATAACTTCGAGAGCATCCAAAGTTAGATCTTCCGTCAAGGGAATGACGAGACGGTATGCTGGAAGTAAATTCCTGTGTACATAGGTGACTCGCTCCCATTCGCTCCAAGGAGGATTGGTACGAGAGAAGAGTCCCCACATACACGCGATATAATCACCCACAGGCTCATTTTCATCCTGGGTGCGATTCGAGATTTCTGCCCGAAGGGCGATCTGGTAATCAGGGTCGGCGAAACGACCACGGAAAGCTACTCGAGCTGTTGCCCAAGACGTAAAGTATATTGAATGAGATCGGTACCAGATGAGAGCGGCACCACTCAAAGCAAACGGTAATGCCCGAAGAAGATCCTCATCGCGAATCGGTAATAGTTGTCTACCCTCTTCGATACGGGTAATAAAATTCTCCACGTCCTCAGATTTTGTCCCTCCGAAGGACAAATTCCATCGTTTCATGGCTGAAAGAACAGCCGTAGCCGGTAATGGACGTTCCTGAGGTTCATCGATATCGTCATCGGTATCTAGCTGGTAATCACGTCGATTAGGATAGACGGGACGACGTTGTCCTGGTCTCCTTTGTCGCGGAAATTCATACTCGTCCCGGGGAGGTCCTTCCCGTTCTCGCCGAGGTCTTTCGTCTCTCTGCCGGGGAGGTAGTTCCTGGCGCGGCCTCCGATCAGCCGCCGGGGGTCGCGCTTGCCGAACATCGACTTCGATAGGAGCTGGATTCAACAGAGGTTGGACCCTCGGAACATTAGCCGCGATAGGGGGTTGATTCCCCGGAAGACGATTTGCTGGGGGTTGATTCACTGGTAGTTCCTCAACCACTTCGACATCCCGCTGGGACTCATGCGAGAGAACGCTTTCTTGGCTTCCGCCGAGGGACGGGTCTCTACTCTGATTCCCCGAACGAGAGGTTCCACTGGCTTCGTGGATTTCAATATTCGGTCTATCGGCTGGATTAGCCATCGCGATAATTGATTTCACAAAGAAAAAGTGAAATTAATATAGTATCACAAAAAAAAATTTTAATAATAAAAAAAAACAGTAATAAATAAATTCCAGCACACTCAATAAGAGTTTCGGAATTCGCTAAGCAAACTACTTGAGTTCGTTTACGATAAATTGATAACAACACTATTCAGAGTGTGTACGAGAGAGAAAGAAATTCCGAAAATAACTTCAGAAAAAAAAAAAAAAAAAATCAATAAAAAGGAAGACAATAGTCTTGACGATATATTCTACACTAACGTATTTATTTAGTGTTCGGGAATTCCGAGAATCGGTCCAGCCCGTACACTGTAGTGTACACGGTAGCGAGACTGTTCGGTAGACTGCAGCGGCTGTCGCTCGCTTACCTGCTTGGCGCTCGGCGCTCGCTTGCGGCTGTCGCTCGCTCGCTTGCGACTGTCGCTCGCGACTAGACACAAAGGCCTAGCACTCATGTGACTATTTTTCGTGAGCGAGACAAAGAGGTCCGATTTCGGAACTCTCTTTGTTTTCGGTAATTCTTTTTCGATATAACAAAGAAAAATTTCTCTCGCGGGACAAATAATGAATTTTTAATAATTAACTATCACTGCACACACACTGGGCAAGGTTTTCAGGAAGTTATTCAGGGATAATAGAAAGAAACTAGAAAGATTTTAGATTAAATTTTCTATCGAATAATTAAACAAAAGAAATAAAAAAAAATAAAAAAAAGAATTAAATAATAATAAAAAAAATACGAAAGGAAAAATACAAAAAACAGTTCCACCCACCCTGATTCCTAACTTTGCTTACTCGAGATGGTGGACTCTTTACGTAGGCCTCGGGAGACACAATCGAAAAGCACTATCAATTTCTACTCGTAGGAAATTCCGCTCGGGAACCAAAAACACCTTCAAATTAACTTTGAACTCGGTACTTACTACCGAAATTAACAAATAATGCGACAAGAAAACTTTAAATGAGTACTGAAAGCACGTCTACTCAGCTTGGCTTCGTAGCAATAAGTGACGAGCTCAGCGCTCTCCACGCGGCTCGTACGGTAGTCGGTAGGAAGGAATAGCCAACCAGCGCGGGTCCTCAGGCCCCGTGACCAAACATGGCGGACTCTCCCGCCGTTTTCCGGTACTTTTCGAGAACGCTCGAAGTCTAGTCGGAACAGCGAACAATAACATTCTTTCGTGATGACGTCAGTCTCAACTTCTCGGAAAAATTCTTAACGGGAAAAACTCAAAAAATTTTGCAGGCAAATACCAGCAGTAAATACCTGCAAACTGATGTCATCGATAATATATACTAATCTTTTACACATCTATTGTTCTTTTACATTCTTTCCTAACCTTCTCGAATTTTCTTCACATACCAAATGCACACACACATACAAACAAATAAAATTCATACACAGACGTTACTCTAACGCAATTTGGCGGCTTTTCTCGAGAGCCAGCTTCCTCGTCCATCCCACAACTGAGGCCTGCCACACCCTCCTGACAACCTCACCAGACGATCGGCCACCAAACCCGCGAACCTTACACATACTCACACACAACATACACAAAATACTCAAACTCACTTACCTTCCTCTGATCAACGTGGCCCCACGTTGGGCGCCAATTTGTAACGTAGATTTTCTCACGCGGTAAATTTTCATGGTAACTCATAATTCACTACGTTACACTTCGTCCATCTCAGCCATCTCTCGATCCCCAGGAACCCCGACAGGCGCCAGCCGACTTTTGTTTCACCGGTATCGGCAACCGGGATACGATAACTTAATTTTTATGTTCCCAGAAGACCAAGAGCAGCCAGACGGTAACGGAATACCTCGGTGTCGCTCAGTTATGCAGGTTATGGAGAGAGGGTCGTGATTCGGTCTCTCAGAGGAAGCAATTTCTTTACAAAACGGGACTAAACGATACCTAGTACCATAATCGGTACTTCGAACTAACACCCAACTTTATTAACCGATAAAATAAAATAAATCGATATTAAAATATATCGCGGAAGCAGTCCCAAACGAACACGAAACAAAGACTATAGCTCAGGCCATTGTCTACGAAAATAGCAAGCGTGAGGCACGCCAGCTACGATACGAGAGACCAACTCGACTCTCAAACACGATGCTCACTCTACGAGAGCTCGTAACTGACTCTCTTCACGGTATATCACTAACGCTGCCTAGCAGCGACGGCACGTCCGTCCTCCACGAGGACCCAAAGCCAGACCCTTCTTTAATCTGGTCCCAAGCTGGACCTCCACACAAAACCAAACCTTACTCTTTCACTACTCCAGCCAGACTGCCTCTCACCGTACCCCTACTACATTCATACCATTAGCTACATGCGCTCAACTCACTTTCACGCTACTCCCAGACATACAAACTCCACACTCATTCCCACTCACACAACTAGTGTCCCAGACCTACCAGCGATTCCGCTCCCCTGGGAGCCTTGACAGTACTCGCGACTACCCTCGAGCATCCAGCAATCGAGGCCTGTCAACCGCAAGCTACCGCATGAGCCTGCCAAACTCCCGTACTTCGGGGCGACGACATTTCAGTCGCTCCTCCGCGATAATCACCTCGCTCCAAGAGGCTGAACCTAAGTTCAGTCATCGGTAACTGACCGGGAGACACGTTACATCGGTCACTTTTCCGCAGTGCAGCTCGATATCCTCGAGACAACTATCTCACAAGCACACTCTCACGATAGTTCCCAATATTCCGAAATTACCGTACTCACACAATAAAACTCACGATATAACACAAATATACTACTACTGTAACACTACATAAAATGTAACGTTACACACTTCTTGTCATATTAAACGCTTCAGAAGCCAAGTCACCCACTAATGAAGAGCTGCAGTCACTTGATGACGACGCCTGCGAGCCTGCTTTCTCACTCTGACCAGACGCCGATACTGGGATTCCGGGTCCCTGCATCGTAAAACACTTATTACTTGTGCCTGCCATGACGGCATTCAAGCCGTTAACCCAGGGACTATGCCAGACGGTCCTGTTGCCCGCCGTCACCACGTGGAGGTGCCCTGGTTACAGGCACAAGCATTTAAGCAAGAAATCGATTCTGAGCCCAAAAAGTTCCTAGAAGTGAAAACCCTGAAACATCAGCTTAAAGAAAAAAAAATTTATTAACTAAAAATACAACAGCTTATTTTTATCGTGATAGGGAAAAAAAAATCTGATAACATTTTTAAAACGGCGAAAATTCATTAGTGGACTGTTCAGATGTAAGAAGTTTGATTGATGAGTTAAAGCCGAACACTTTCAGGACGAGGAGTGAAAGTTTTTCATTGCTTTGTCTAAGCGAAGTCTCAAAGCACCGACTCCAGTAGCTCATTTGACCAAAAATCATTGAAAAGTTTGTGGTGATCTGAAAATTGCTACACTAGTTAAGCCAACAATCTGGTTCACAATATATCCCTTCTTGTATGTTTGTAGGATAGTCACGATCGGAAAATTCCCTACAGTAGAAAAGAACGGCCAACAAGAAAGAATTTGAATCATGGTTCTCACAACGTTATGCGAGAATCTCTCATTAATCCTTACAAGTACTTGCTGCCACCACTTTATATCAAGCTTGACCTTATGAAGCATTTTGTCAAAGCTCTCGATAAAAATGGCAACTGTGTTAAGTACTTGGACGAAAAATTTCCAGCTATAAGTGACAATAAATTCAAAGAAGGAATTTTTATGTACCCCAAATTCGGACTCAATTCAGGATGCTAATCTTGAGTATGAGATGCACAAGATTGAGAGAGCAGCTTGGGGAAGTTTTAAGGAAGTATCTCGAAATTTTTAGGGAATGTGAATACAAAATTGCACTATTTACAATCTCATCTTTTCACACTTTCCTGAAAATCTTGGTAATTTCAGTGAAGAAAGAGAAGAAACATTCCATCAAAACATGAGTGGATGTCAATATGATGGTAGATCATTGTTGGACTCTGAAGAGAGATTTACCCGAAGAAGAGAGGAAACGAAAGAGAAACCCTTTATGCAGGACGTTTGAAGATAAAAGGGTGAGATATAAGCGGAGAACGAATTAAAATTCAAATCCAAAGGGTTTTGATGATATTTTCCGAAAAAAATTAATTTTTTAAGTCTTAAGACGAAATACTTTTTTTATGCACCACAGATCGAATGATATGATTTTTTATTTATTTTGAATAATAACTCGATTTTTATTATAATACATTTGATTGTTTGCCAATTTTCGGGGTTTTTTGCACATTTGTTTGATGTTTTCGAGACGTCTGAGTTATAAAAGTTGGAGATTTATATGTCGTCGATAAACCTACATGAAAATCATCATATATTTAGCTCAATACATTTTTTTTTATCACAATATTGGGAATTTTTGTTTTTTCGCAATTTTCATGGGTTTTTCGGGATTTACTTAGACTTTTAATGGCTGCTGGTCTGAGTACACTTCAGATAAGTATAAAGCAGATCGAAATACATGAAAATCATGCATAGTTAGAATCTAAAAAAATTTTTCAATCACCAAAACCCCCAATTTTCCCGTTTTTTTTCGGTTTTTTACAGTTTTCTCAAAATCCTAGGGTGTAGGGGCCAAACGGACCTCAAATTCGGGTTCAGCGGGTCAAATTACATGGGAATATATGTGGCGCGTCCCAAGTACAGACAACTTTTTTTTTTTTGTGTGCCGGTGTTATTAACTGTCAATATTTATATATGATAATGGTATCTATATGTAGATTTATAAAATTATTTATGTATGCATGAAATCGCAAAAATGATTCTACGATATATTGTTCAGGTACTTCGTTGCTTTAAAATTTATAATTTCTTTGAAATTAAAAAAATAATCGAGGTAAAATGAGAATTGAAAGCTTAAATTTTAATGGAATTATTTGTTTAGTATATGGAACTATATATTGCTAGAGGGCCTGGCTAACAATTTTTGAACTTGACAAAACTAATAATTTTTGTGAAATAAAATTTTTTTTTAATTCCTATTATTTCATCCGAAAAATACTATATATTAAAAGATTGTTAATCATTGGAGTAACAGACTCTTAGATAGAAAAAGAGAATGTTTTATAGTAATCACAAAATACTCACTGGAGTAAAAAAAATTATATAGAATTCTATATGATTCATATATAATTTCATATGAATTATATATACATCTATATAATCATAAATGAATTATATATGCTTCTATATAATTATATATGAATCATATATAATGATAAATATTTTTTTTTATTCGGGTATGCCTTTATATGAGTACATAAAACTGCTGATGTGCTGGTAAGGGTATGAGTATATCAGACCATATGAATCCATATCAAGTTATATCAACCCTGATCAGGGATTTTTTTTTCAAGTTTATCAAAGTATATATAACTTTATAAGGTTATATCAGGGCATATCAGGACCTATTAAAAAATAATGTAAAATTAGATATGAGCATATCAAGCTATATCAAGTCTGATATAGACATATCAAATTGATAAGGCTTGATCAGGCCTGATATGGCCAATTTTCATATCAGGCCATATCAGGACATATCAAAAATTAAATATGGACATATCAGGCCAGATATGAACATATCAAAAAATTTTATATGGCCTTATCAGCTCATATCAAGCCTGATCAGAATATTTTTTCACGGGTAGTTAAAGTTGACATACATACACATATATATATATATATATATATATATATATATATATATATATATATATATATACTAGCCGTTACCCGTCCGCTTTGCTGGGCGAATTGTAAAGGATTGTTGGGAATAAAAATTTTAGATTTTAACACCCACACGCGCAATTCCACTTGGAAGTAGACTTTCTTGAAATCCATTTTGAGATGATCTCTACATGAATAATAAAAAATTCCTACTATATTTAAAATTTTTAGAAGCTATAGTTCTAAATTAAGAAATTTTATTGTTAATTTTATTATTATTAATTAATTAAATTTTTATTATTTTTTTTTTTGCTAAAGAATTTTCTTTTTATTAAAGAATCTTTGTTATTATTATTTTTTTTTTATTAAAGAATTTTTTTTTAACCTCTAAAACATATTTTATTTATTCTGTTATTTAATAATAATTAAATAATTTTTTTTTATATTCAAAAACTTTGTGAAACATTAAATTAATTAAATCAATAAACAGTAATATTGTAGGTGTCTTGAGCATTTTTAAAAATAAAAATTTTAATCATCTACTTCCATCTCTACTTCAATGATTCTTCGTTCGATGGCTCCTATTCCTGGTTCGTAAAAGAGATTGGTAGCGTGGACAGTGGCATTATTGATGGAGCGAAAGGTGAAAGGAGAAAAGTTTCCGCTTCCTTTGTTCATGTACTTACATATATATTTAATAGACTTAGCAGAGTTGCAGTACTCAACGTTAACATGAGCTTCACATAATCTAGATGGTAAAGGATTGTATGGCACAACCCAATGATTATCCAATACCATATCATTATTTCCTTTAGTTATTTTCGCAATGAAACCGCCATCAGATGGACTCCTTGGTCTGTATATTGGATAACTATCATCACCTGTCTGAGTTTCACGAATCAATTGTTTTGGATATTTTTTAGTACATTTGCCATCAATCATACATTGACATGTACGATTTAATTGACCACATGGACCATGTATCATATTACTTTTAACAATTTTGAACAAAATTGGATCTTCATTTGGATTCGGGAATTCTGCACTAATAACTGTATCAATCTGCTCTGGTTTTATTTTATCTTCCAGCCAAAGTAAAAGATGAATGTGTGGAAGACCACGTTTTTGCCATTCAACAGTATACATGTAAGCTAACGTTTCTCCAAATACATTTTTTTTTGTAAGCAAATCAATTAATTTTTTTACTTTTAATCGGAATACTCTCGCTATTATATCATGACGATCTTTAGAATTTTGTCCAGGTAAAAGTTCACACGTTATTTCACTCCATTTTGGGTTGCAAGTAAATGTTATAAACAAATCCGGTTTTCCAAATGTTCTAACGTAAACAATACCGTCTTGAGTACGCTCGTGCATATAACGATAACCTCCTGTGAATGATGATGGTAATACTACTAATTTTCCAATTTCATTTATATTTTTATCATTTTTTAAAGCATCTTGCAAATGAATATAATTTTCAGCACGTAATTTTGATTGATTATTTCGGATAAAATTTAAGCGTTCTGATTCAATTTTAGCATACATGTCAACTAAAAATTGACTAAATAGTGATCTAAAATAATGCAAATGATTATGGTTGTTATGTCGAACCATAATCCTAAAAGCGTAGAATGACATAGCTGATACAGTTCTGTTTTGAATTGGTTGTCGAGAAACAGGATTAACTTCTGGAATATTTATTGAATATCCATCTTCTCCGTAACAAAACATTAAAGGATATTGTAAGCAGTCATATGAAGGATGTAATTCGTTTATACGTTGAATAATATTGTTACGAAGATTAAGAACGATATCTCGTTTATTAAATTCTTGCCCTACCATTAAAACAGCAACTTCACTTGAAGTGGATGCATTATATCTTCGTGTGTGTTGATCAACAGGTTTTTTATCTGACCGCATGACAATTCTTAAATCAACACAATCACATGGAATATGTTCTATAGTTGATTTGAGATTTCGTATATAAGTATTGTTTCGATGAAGCATCAATTGAAGTTCCGTTATTAAATCATTGTCAATGTTATTAATATTGTTACATCGAGTTTGAGCTTGAAGATTCATATCTTCAATAAAATAAACTTGTAAAAACTTCTCTTGATTTTCTTCAACGGGATAAATACTACCGTAGTGTGATAAACTTGTCCTTGAATTTTAAATGTTGGCATATATATTTCTTCCCCACAAACACTGATTATAACTCTGAACAATCTCCTCATTAACCACACTTTTTCTTAATCGCATTCTTTTTAAGTTAACCGTTGACCGGCTTAATTGAGTCTTTTTTCTTTTTGGCATAATATTTTTTAACAATTAATTTTATAATAAAATTATTAATTGATTTTATGATTAATCTGCTATTAATTTATTTTATTTACGGACGCATATAAATTTTCCTCACATTTATATCACTAACGCTCACTATTCTTTATCATCTCTAAGAATTCATAATCGTTATGACAGCTTTCTCTTAATATTTTATTTTATGGTTATGATTCATAAAACAAACGAATGTCTGATTTAAAAACAAATGAATGTTTTTATTCACAAACAAATGATAAGCAAATAAATGACAGATTTACATAACCTATTAACTTAATAACATCAGAGTGAACGTGTGCTTGGTTTATTTGTACCTAAATATAATGGCAAATATATTGGATAATTTTCCAATGAACAATCCACTTAGCTTCAGTCAACCTTATGAGTAAGTCTTTAATATTTCACTTCTTCATTAATCAATAAGATATTTGAGTGAAATTTTATTATTCAAAATGTTTCTATAGCTATCAAGGAGTCGTTGTGGAGAACTATAGAATTAAAAAATTGAATGGAAGGGATTATTTTGTGTTTTCGGCTCAAAAAAAAGTTGATTTAATTCATATCCTGTACGGAAGAGTGAGATCATCAACTAAAATAGAAGAAATTATACCAAATCGGGTATTTATTTTTATTATAATTCATAATATTTGGAGAGAAACAGTGTAAATGAGAATTTTTGTTTTACCAATTTTTTTATTTCAACAGATTTTCACTGCATATCATACAAATATTGAAATTGGTATACCGTTTGAGGACATGGGGATAGATGATTTTTCTTTCCTTAGCTTTTCAATAATCGATTTTAGTGTGATTAAATTTTATAATTATTATCTTACTTCACAATTTGATGATTTGGACGATTTGGAATTTGAGTACATGAAAACTGAAGCAGAGAATGAAAATGAATTGGAAGAGGAATCAGAAAATAAAGATTTATCGGAAACTGAAGATGGATCGGAAAATGAAGATAAATTAGAAAATGAAGATTAATTAACTTATATCACTAATAATTTAATGTATTGTATTTTAAATCTTTCGTTAAAATAAAATTTTTCTTGTTAACTAATGAAATTAATCAATAATAATAAAATAATTAATAAAGTGTTCCACCCACGCATCCGCCTACGCATCCACCCACGCATCCACCCACACATCCACCCACGCATCTACCCACGCATCCGCCCACGCGATGGTAGATGGAACTAAATTCTCAAAAAAAAAAAAAAAACGTAATACCCTTGATGCCGATAAAAAAAAATGAATTAAAGAAAAATGCTCGTCTTTTGTTTTTATGGGCGGAAAAAATGTTTATCTAAGTTAGATAGAAATAAAATGGTGAAGGATTGATGGAATTCGAAAAATAAGTAGCCTATAACCATCTACAATTCATTACGCGTCGAATGGTCCTAGTCCCATGTCAATATGTTCAGTAGTTTTTGCGTGATTGACGGTCTACGAAACCCACTTTCCCTATATATATATATATATATATATATATATATATATATATACATATATACATTATGATGCCTTTTCCGGCACTGGCGTCGACAGGACCGGATCAGGTCAACAAAAATTAATTGGCCTACCTGGTTCGTAGATTTGGTTGGGCGCCAGGAACTCAATGTTCCACGGGTCGATCTCGCTGTTGATCTTCGTTGGGCGGCGGGTTGGTGTTGAAGAGATTCAAAAATCGAATAACGGCAATCGACGGACAAAGAAATCGAAATTGGACGATGGGATCGGTTAATCAGAGCAACAACAATAAAAAAAATAATTGAGGCGTGCACTTCTAATCCAGCAACGGTTTATTCAACAACAAATATATTCTGTCGGCAATGTCGCATTAATAACAAAAATTATTTTAACGCAAAAATAATTCTAACGAAAAACTAGTGCTAACGCAATGATTCAACATTTCAAAATAAAACAAATTACAAAAAAAAATATTCGAGCAACCAAAAAAAATTACAAAGTCTTTTCTTAAAAAAAAAAATATTAATTAATTCAACTCGCCAAATTTATTCAAAAATTTTCAAAACAAATAATTAACTCAACTCGCCAAATTTATTTAAAAATTAAAAAGGAAATAATTATTTCAATCGCAAAATTTTATCAAAAATTTCAATCACAAAATTTTATCAAAAATTTCAATGGCCAAATTTAATAACAAAATCTCAATCGCAAAACTTTATCAAAAATCGCAACCGCAAAATTTATTTACGAAGTCTTCTCTTTTTTTTTTTTTTTATTAAAAAAAAATAATAATTTCAATCGCAAAATTCAACCAATAATTTCAATCGCAAAATTTTTTAATACACAAATTTCTAGAGAATATAATAAATTCAATCGCAAAAACCTAATAAAGATCTCAAAATTATCCAAAATAATTCAAATCGCCAAATGGTTCAACAATGACAAGAAAAAAAAAACAAATTATGCGAAGTATTCGAATTAGTCAACTTATTTTACAAAGCAATTTACTAAGCCGCTTTGTCGGGTATTTAAAGCTCGAGGTAGGTAAACAGTACTTATAATCCCGACCAAAAATTCCACACACACAAACACGTGACTCAACGGTACCGTGCCGCAGAGTGTCGTCACTAAGCTTCAAAAATACCGCACGGAATTTATTTAGTTCCGTGCAACTCGAATTATAAACAAATTATTTTAACACGACGAAATTCGCGGTGATGACACCCTGGGGCTAATAAAGACAGCGACCAGACTTACCCTGCAGCTACCGTAGACGTCTCGGGCGATGCTGGTAAGTAGGCGAAGTTGGCGGCAAAACTGACGGAAGAGCGTCGATATCTCGGCGATGGCGTGTCCGGGGTCGTAGTGTCCAAAACAATTCGGCGAAATATTTCACAATAATGTACACAATTGTACTCACGTCAGCGACAAATTAAAAAAAAAATTAAACAGCAAAAATAATCAAAAAGTGAACTGCACGATGCCACAGTCACGGCGTCCAGATCAGAATTCATTGTTAATCAGGCTGCCTCCTCGGCAACACATGCTCTTTTCTTTTCGGTTCGTTCCCAAAAACTCGCATCCAATCAGCTCACAGCTTCTTCTAGCCGGCCGTTGTATTACGGGATGCGTCCAGTATTCCGTTGCGATCGATGATTGGTCGATACTTCGATTAGTGATCAGCCTCGTGTTCAGATGGCGCCTCGCATACTTGTTGTTGATCGCTCTCCGTCGTCATTGGTCCATTCAAATTTTCTCGTCGTTCCATCCTCGCGGCCAGATGTCACGTTGATCGTCGATGGCTCGTAGAAATTCACGGGTCGTCTGATCGCTATAGTCTAGTCTCACTCACTCATGCATTCAATAATAGTTCACACTCATTCCGGTATTCTTTTTATTTAAATTTTTAATTCAAATTCGGCGCGTTTTCTTTTACTAATTTTACCTCGAGCTTGTCATTCTAATCGGGAGGCTGCTTGGGGCGACACAGGCGCGTCGAATCTCTGCTTTTCCTCAGCTTAGCCAACCTAATAATTTTAAAACTCGGAATTTCAAATTTTAGAAAATTTTCTCATGTCACAACACCCTCCCCCAGACGTCGACTGGGAGCCACAAGGGTCGCTTAATCGGTACCATTGGTCCTACCACCTGAGGTAAAGGTTAGGTTGCGACAAATAAGGATCGAAATTATACAATAACGAACAAATTTATTATCAAAATACAATATAGTTACTCCGCTCTGCGGCACGTTCACTTAAATTACTAATAGCAAGTCGCGGCAGCGACTATCGAGCACAAAAGAACGCAACGGCGTAATAATAATAAAAAAAAACTCAGTACTTGCCCCCTTCTTGGGCGGCAGAGATCAGGCGTCGCTCGGCGACGGCAAAACGCAACGGCGTATATCAAAAAAACTAAATAAAAAAAATGACACACAAAACAAACGAAATAAACATCTTTGGCCGACGTATCGGCCACCAACGCCTATTCGGCAATGGCTAGTGGCGTAGTGGCTAGTGGCGTCCGTGACGGAAATCGCCGACTCGGGGCGGCAAACCAATTATGGTGGGCTTGCATCGAGAGCATTCCTCGACGTAGAACTCTCGTTGGCTGCAGTGAGCACAGAGGCGAGCTGGGCGTACAGCCTGGCTTCGTAGTTGGACCTCCTGCAATGGGTACAATCACACACATAGAACATGCCCGATAATACAAATACAGGGAGTCCTCGAGCTTCAATTTCAATCGTCTGATTCGGCGGCGTTTACAGGTGCGCGTACGAGTCACAACGCTTTAACATGTTGGCGACCAGTTGGTCGGCCATTTTGGTCAATTAATTCGTAAACGACAGGTGAGATTACATTAGAAAAAGTATACGTCTCTTCGGAATATTTACGTGCGAGTTTCGACGAGAAACGATCGGCACCTCGGGACAACACGTGTTGTCTAACTCGGACTACATCCCCGACGGCGAAGCGCTCATCTCGATGATGACGATTATAATAGCGGGCCTGGCGTTCGAAACTACGCCCTAAATTGTCGGCTACCAGGTCGTGAAGTTGAGTCAGTCGAGTCAGACGGTTCTCCCAAGCGGTTGTGTCAGGGCAGGGGATGTCGATGTCACCTTCGACCAGTTTTCGGTAGTATTTCGGCGGTCTGGGTTGCCAACCATAATTCAGCATGGCCGGAGATACGTGTGACGAGCTGTGAACAGCGGTATTGTACGCGTGTCGAAATTTGTGGACATGTTCGTCCCAAAGTCGGTGATCTAAATCGACGTACGAAATAATCATCGTCTTCAAAACTCGATTGACGCGTTCGACAGGGTTCGCTTGGGCGTGGTACGGTGGTGTTCGGGAGTGATGGATTCCATACGCGCACGCAACTTCTTCCATCAATTTGTTCACAAATTCAGTACCGTTGTCGGTCAGCAACACTTCGGGACAACGGAAACGATGTACAATCAATTTATCAAATTCTCGAATGATCGTTGGTCCATCAGCTTTCCTAATCGGGCATAGTTCAATCCATTTTGTGAACAGGTCTTGAAATACGACCATGTACTTGAATCGGTTCTTATTGGCCGGGAATTCCATACAATCGGCGGCGACAACTGTCCAAGGCGTATGAACGGTTCGTCGACACATTAGTCCAGCGGGTGATTGCTGCGAAACCTTCGCAGTCTGGCAGACGGGACATTCAGCGACGTATTTACGCACGTCTTCGTCCACTCCTGGCCAGTAATAGTCGACTGCGACTCGATTAGCCGTTTTCTCGACTCCTAAATGACCAGCTTCAGGTGGATCGTGATTCTCGGCGATTATGCCCCAATGCGCGGCTTTTGGTGGAACTAGTTTCCAGGCTTCCAGGTCCTCGACGACCTGCGCGATCATTCGATTCGGCTTAAAGCGGTACAGGCGGTCCTCTTCGACTCACCATCCTTTCCATCGTCTCGGATTATCCAATACGTCTCGTTTGCGTCGTGTGTACCAGTCATCAACCAACTCAGCAACTGGTACATCACCAGGTTCAGGTTCTTCGTCGACCACGCAGATATCATCGTCGGTGTCGAATTCGTCGCGTTCGAACATTCGGGACAAGGCATCGGGGTCATCGTTTAACGAACCCTTACGATACTCGATCGGAAATTGATATTCAGCTAATCGCATCGCCCATCGGCTCAGCCGAGGCGTCTTACTTTTTAGATCACGCAGCCAACGAAAACTACTGTGATCCGTGATCACTTTGAAGCGATAGCCTTCTAAATATCGGCGAAAATGTTCGCATGCCCATAATACGGCTAAGCATTCACGCTCTGTTGCTGAATAGTTCCTTTCGGCCTTATTCATGATCCTACTCGCGTAAGCTACAACTTTCTCACCACCCTCGTGTTCTTGCGTTAAAACAGCGCCTAACCCAGTCGCACTAGCGTCAGTCTGTAACACAAAGGTCTTCGAAAAATCGGGACACGATAACACTGGAGCCGTGGCCAACGCCACTTTCAGGGCTTCGAATGCAGCGTCTTGTTCGGCAGTCCAAGTCTAACGGACTTTCTTACTCGTCAGTCTCGTCAACGGTTCAGCAATAGTCGCAAAGTCAGGAATAAAACGTCGATACCACGACGCCATCCCAAGAAATCGTCGCACTTGTTTCATGTTCCTCGGTCTCGGGAAGTCCAGCATCGGTTTTACTCGATCTGGATCGACAAGCAGGCCCTGTTCGTTTACGCGGTAACCTAGATAACGGACCTCGTCCGTGCAAAATTCGCATTTGTCAACGTTAATTTTCAAATTTGCCTCGTTCAAGGCATCGAACACTTCGTTCAGAGCATCCACGTGCTCTTCGAAGGTTTCCGTGACGACAATCAAATCGTCCAGATAGCCAAAGACCTTAAGTCCGCGTCGTCGTCCTAACATTTTGTCTATGAGTCGTTGGAAATGCGGTGGAGCTCCAGCCAACCCAAACGGCATGCCAACGTATTGGAACATACCCCGGCCTGGAACGCAGAACGCGGTGTATTCGCGACTTGCGGGGTCTAATTTTACTTGGTGATACGCGTGTTTCAGATCGATCTTAGAAATAAATTTAGCTCCGCTCAGTTGATCAAGAATCCAAGTCATCAAAGGTAACGGGTATGCGCACGGTTTCGAAATGGCGTTTAGTCGTCGAAAATCCAAGCACATTCGATATTCGCCGGTTGCTTTCTTTACCATGATTACTGGATTGCACCAGGCGCTCGTCGATGGCTCAATGATGCCCGCAGCAAGCAGTTCGTCTACTTGACGGCACATCTCGGACTCGATAATCGGTGACGTCGGGTAGTTGCGTTGTCGAATCGGGTCGTGGCCTTGTACATCAATCGTATGAGTCATCAAATTCGTGAATGTCGTTTCACCAGTGTATTTCACTGATGGCAGTTTACGAGCGAGCAATTCATCGAGAGCATTTTGTTGCTCAGGCGTAATTTCGACGATTGCCGCGACGTCCCTTCCATCAAGGTACGTTTTTAAGTTCCAATCGTACAGCTCGTTGGTTCGTTTCGTCCACCAGCGTCCGGTCTGTCCATCGTAACAGATCTTGAAGGCGGCAATAGCATCCATGCCGAGAATCATATCGTAATTCAGTTTCGGGATTACTCGGACTTCGACGGGTCGCATCTCGTTGTTAATCACGAGCGGCAAGGTAACTAAAGCATGTATCGACATGACTGATCCGTCAGCTACGGCAGCGGTCTTTTTGTTCGTGGGTCGGACGCGAGCGCCTAGTCCGTAGACCCAATTACGCTCGTCGACTTCCTTGATACACGTCACGGAAGCTCCGGTGTCTAACAGCGCTTTAATCGTGCGTTCTCCAATTTGAACGTCCACGAACGGTCGTCGGCCATTCCCGTCAGTCTTCGTCGGACAGACTTCCTCAGCAAGTTCTCGAAATATTCGGGTTCGTTCGTCCGGCGGTGCGCAAATGAAGAGGTGAACAGGCCAATCCTCAGCTTGGTGTTCTTTCGAGCAATAATACGCATTCTTACACTGACGACAGCGCCATAGCCGTTCAGTAGATGCGCATACATTGCATTGATGCATTGATCGAAAGGGGTCGTTCGGTTCGGTTACGGGTCGACAGGTTCGATTCGGGTCAACGGGTTCAAAATTCGGTTCGGTTACGGGTCGATGTACGTACGATTCGGGGTGTCTAGCGTCGGAAGTCTGGTTCGCAGGGCCAAAAGGCTCGATTTCGATGTCGAAGATGTCCGGTAGAGGCAAAGCAGCCGCAGCGGCAACCTCTTTAACCGGAATTTCGATCCCAATTTCGACGGAGATCAGCGGTGGATCGTTTACTGCTGTCCCCGGGGAGCGTTTCCCGGCGACGCAGCCCGACGTTGCTGCCAGCGAGTGCAACCAGGGCACCCAACTGTCGTACAATCTGCTGAACCACAAGTCCAGCAGTAACCGGTTCGAGGAGGGCTCGGACAAGCTGCTCGGAGATGACCTGGTTGGCCACAATTAAAGCAGCACCCTCGGAGTGCGGGATTGATCGTAAATGGTCGTGGCTGGCCCGTCCTATCACGTGGTACGAACGCGGTTGCCGAAGCATTCAACGCGGCCACCTGTTGCGCTGAAGGGGGATCCTCTACAGCTGGTGGTGGGATCAATTGGGCCTTCGCGGGTTTCCCTTTCTTCCGGGACGAATTCGGCGATTTTGGTGGTTTTGGTGGGGACGAAACGTCATCAACCGCCGCCACCTGCGCTCTCGTCGTCTGGTTTGAGGTACGCTGCATGTATCGATCGGGTTGGTACGCCAGCTCTGGCATTACGCTTTCGTTTGGCGTAACCGGGGTGCGAGGCTGCATCCGGCGCCTTGGTCGATCATAGTCTCGTACGAGCCGATAAAGCTCGCCAAACGTCGAGAAATCTTCACGGTGTATCACGACGTGATATTCCGAACGAAGATTATTGTACGCGAAGTTCAATTGTAGGCGTACTGGCAACGGCTCACTAACAAGTGCCCACATTGCTAACAGGGAGTCTAGGTAATCCAAACCTGCCTCCAAAGGGCCCTGAGTTCGGTTTACCACCTCGCCTAAAATGCGACACTCAATATCGGGTTCACCGAAACGCTCTCGAAGAGCGTTACACAAGACGTCGTACGAGTCAATGGCCCCTTTCATGTGGGTCCACCACGTCTTGGCTGCTCCTGTGAGGACTAATGGCATAACAGCCAACACATCGGCGTCATTAAGACCACAGGTCACCTGGCATTCCTCCAGGCGTCGCAAAAACGGTTTAAGCTTCGACGAGTCTTGTCTAGAGAACTTCAAGTTCCATTTGGACACTCGTTCGTACATGGCAGGCTGATAGTGAGCACTTCCAGTACGCGAAAGACCATTACGACTGTCTGTGTCATGATTGTCTCTCGTGATCGGGGAACATCCAGGTTGATGAGTAAGGTGGTTTGCCTGGCTCATCGTGGAGTTCGCTGCGGGCGGGAATCGTACATGCGTCGGACTTCGCATGGTTCGTGGGCTCGGAATGGGTCGCCTGCGCCCTAGTGGAACGCCAGTCGACATAAGGGGTCGCGATTCCATCGGTAAATACCTCCCGGTACTCGTGGGTGTCGTGTTCACCGTCAATAGACCAGTCGCCATTGTCGTAATCGTTGTCGTGGTCGTCATCGTCGTTGTCGCTGCTGCTCCGCAGCGAGGCGGCGAGATAAAGGAATTCTGGACCCCTTTATACGTGATTTCTTCCGAGAATCGCTCGATCGGCTGATCTTCGACGGTCCATACCGTTTCGGGATCAATATTGCGTTTCAATGCACGTAATAATCGGTCACGGAGTATGCCGGATGACCCTAATGGGTTCGCGTTGAGAGTGACCAGCATTTCGCTGACCTGTAGCGAATTTAATGCATAAACCCATTCGTCGGCATCATTCATGGATCGAGTCGTCGACCCCGTTTGATCAATCGTGCGCATTGATTCTTCACGAGCGCTTAATTCCCGGGTCTTACGTTCTAAGTCTAGGACTTCGGCCTGAATTCGAAGTCGTTCAGCCGTAAGTCGTCGTCGCTCCAATACGAGGGGGTCTGGTGCGGTTCGGGAAGTATCCTGCCCCGAGCCACTCGGAGGTGGCGTTATGACGCGATCAGGCAGGGTCGTAGGCGGTCCAGATGCTGGATTAGCGGTATCTTCCCTATTGTTCGTGGCGTCACGGTCTTGTAGGAGTCCCTGATCCTGGGGTACCTGTTCCTTTACGGTCTCGTCGTCCGAAGTCATTGTCGATTGGGTAAATTAACGCGTTGGCCGAGTATTAATTAAAAATTTAGTCGCGACGCGTCGAAATCTCTTCGTGTTGCCCCACGTTGGGCGCCAAAATTTTCGATTTTTTGTAAGACTTTTGAAAGACTTTTTGTCTCAGAATTATTTCTTTCATTAGATGCTACAATGGCGTCCGTGACTTTTGGGACACCCTGTATATATATTAGGGTTTGCCAAAATGTAACTTCCGTGGAGAACCTTTTAAAATTGGAATTTTGAGTTCCACTTTTAACAGGGGCTGCGTTTGGGCATTTCCTGAGATATTTTGGTGTGAGACAATGTATTTGATTTTCATAGAATTTTTTAACAGAAGCTTAGTTTGGGCATTTCCGGTGAAAATTCAAAATTTGGCCGGAAGTACCCAATTAAATCTCCTGTTAAAAAATTCTATGAAAATCAAATACATCGTCTCACACCAAAATATCTCAGAAAATGCCCAAACGCAGCCCCTGTTAAAAGCGGAACTCAAAATTTCAATTTTAAAAGGTTCTCCACGGAAGTTACATTTTGGCACACCCTAATATATATACAATCACAGTTAATATGTACTACTTAAATTAACATTATAAAAATCATGATATTAGAGTCAGTTAGACTGAGGTAGATTTAAGTTGACATTAAATTATTTAAAGTATTTAAAGCTAGTAGCATAAAGTAAGGTAAGAACAGCTGGAGTTTAGGATGTTGAACTTTTCGGGGTCGATGCTGAAGTAGTCCGATGTCCCTTGACTATGATCGGTTGACCAGAGCGAGTAACAATCCTCAAATTCGTCTCTCCTGCTGCTATCCGCTCCTGAAGTTGTTGACGTACTTTCTTCTGATCGTTCCTCTGGAGTTTGGTGTGGTCCTGCGCAATAGAGAGATTTTGGACTGGTAGATGAGGGTTATTCACTCTCGTCGCTCTTATCAGACTATTAATGATCTGGTCAACAGAAGTATTATCAGAAAAGGTAGCCTTAATCGGCCTAGTGTGAAACGAGTTGGATGAAAATTTTCCAATTCTCGAACAGGAAGAGATAGTACAATTGTTGGCAAGAGAATCACAAATTCTCTGTACTCTAATTAGATCATTAGATTGACTCTCACTAGAGGAAGCAGTTGGAGGTTCTTCAATGCCAAGAAATAAGGCATTGTTTCTTCTGGCCAAACGTTCGTCAACCTCACGCAAAATAACGCTACTTCCAGCAGAAGTTTGAATATCAGATACTTTATTTGTTAGCTCCGTAATTTTTTCTTCATATGAGTTTATAGCAGTGGCATACGACGCTGAGTGAGTTTTGCAGTTGGTGATTTTATCTTCAACAATACAGATTCTATTATGAAATTGTTCAGCAAATGTCTTAACTTGAGATTTAAGATCATTTACACTTGATATAACAGTCGCTAGCTCACTCTTGATATCATTTGTAGATGAAGAACCACGCCTACCGCAACATCGTTGGATATTTCCACCAGGTAGAGATCCAGCTTGTTTGGCACAACTCGGATGATAATAAGCTTGACAGTTTGCACATTTCACATGTTCTTTTGCAATGCTTTGCGAGCATCCACGACATTTCGCGCCAGGCACTACATTGGCGGTTTTTTGATTATTTGATTCTGACATGATTGGATTCACTAGTTACGACACTGAGGATAAATTTAATGTTTGTAAACAGAGTGAAGTTGCACTGTCATATACGGATATGCTATTAAGTTAAAGTCACGTATTTTTACGCATCCTTACGAATTAAGCACATAAATACGGCACTGGGCAACTTAAATTGACTAGTGTCACATCACTGGTGAGAAATTATCAAGAAACTTTCTTAATACAAAGTTTTATAGGTTTGATTGATGATGTGAAACAATATAATCTTTTTAGTAACGATATGCCAATGTAATTTTGCATTAAGAGTGTGATTTTTTTCTGTGTTGTTCAGTATAAAATTATTTTTCAAGTTTTGCCATGTGTAGATTGGCTATTTTAACGGCTTACACGCGGCTTACGAACTTTATTAATTCAAGTAATTTAATAGCGCAAACTGATTGTGTAAATTGTTTAAATTGTCAATAGATCACTTACTTACACTTCAAAATGCAAATTATTGCACACCTCATAGCGCGAAGCGCGTGAGGTTGTGCTTTATACTCGACTAGTCAAGGTCAAGCAATTTTGTGATCTTTAAATGCCTCTATCCCAATCATATTACACTTATACAATGATATAAGTAGATGTACACCGGAAAAACACTTAAATTAAACCATCTTTTACTTTCTAAAATCATTTCATGTTGCTATTTTGGAAAAACAAACGTTTTGAAAAAAATTTTACGTGGACATCCGGATGTCACCCCATTTTGGATGTACCAACGATTACTCCCGAACAAATTGATATTTCAAGTCCGGACCTTTTTTATTAGTTTAAGAATTCGATTAACTAGGTCCGTATTTCATATCAGTGGTCTAGTTTACGTATTTTTTTTTTAATTGAATTTTTATTAAAATTCACTACGCGATACAACCGTACAAAGCCAAACGAACTTTTCTTATTTGTCACGTGGAAATTATGGCGCCACTTGATCAAGCTAGATTTTTTTAGACTGCGAGCGCATATGACAAGAAAAAAGAGCGCTGATATTAAAAAAAATATATATATAAAATACTCTGTAAGAAACTACTTAATTATAATTTTTTTTTTTTTTAATCAATTACACAATTAATTTTTTTCTTAAAAAATGAATGAGCGTCATGAGGCGTGCACTTTTGGATTTTCCAAACTTTAATTTATTATGCGAATAACAAATGAAATTTATTTATAAATACGGAGCACTTTAGAGACCATGTTTACAGTTTGGCACATGCGCTTTAATGCAATTATATTGTCTTTTCAGCATATTACGCGCCCGGCGCGCTTTTAAAATTACAGTTAAAACGTAAGCTAGTCGGCTGTATAAAGATTAGTGACGCATGCGTGGCATTGTCCTGGGCTGTATAAAGTTCTATACAGCCTAGTAGATACTGGCGCGTACGCGTATTATTTACAGATTGAGTATCGTCTGCACGAAAAAACCCTCATACGTCCACCTAGGACGACAATACTATTTCAAACAGTAATATTCGCTATGTGAATGTTGAAAATGTTAAAGTATAATAACTAAAAATTTAGACTTTGATATTAATCATTTCTTACTTCAAAAATAATCGCATGATGTGTGAGACTCCTTCTTCATCTCCTCATTTGTAAACCCGGGTAAAAAAATTTATATATAATTTTATATACTTATATGTTATTATATATTACTTATATATAATTATATACGACTTACATATATGATTATATATAATAATATATAATTGGATGCAGTATTTTTTAATAATTATATATAATCATATACAATTACATATAATTATATATAATTGCATATAATTATATATGATTATATATAATAATATATAATTAGATGCAGCATTTTTTAATAATTATATATAATCATATACAATTACATATAATTATATATAATTGCATATAATTATATATGATTATATATAATAATATATAATTAGATGCAACATTTTTTTATATTCATATATAATCATATACAATTACATATAATTATATATAATTGCATATAATTATATATGATTATATATAATAATATACAATTAGATGTAACATTTTTTCAATAATTATATATAATTTCATATAATTATACATAATTAGATATAATCATATATAATTTTATATAATTCTATAGAATTGTACAAAAGTTAAAAACATTATTATATACAATTACATGAAATTATATATGATTATACAAAATTATATATATTTCGTAAAAAAACTGATAAAAGGATTTATTAACTATTAGAAATTTAATTTGTTTGAAGACAATTATTTAGTTTATTAAATTTTAATAAATTTTTTTTACCATTCAACAAATATTTATTTGGAAGGAAAGTACATTTATTACTAGTTAATAAGTATTTATTAATAATTAACAAATATTTATTAAATCTAATAAATATTTTGTTGAGTGAATTTGTTTCACTTGCAATGTCATATGATATGAAGATTGCGTATAAACAAAAATCATCTTTATAAATTATTTGCATTAATTATATTACATTATAATAACGTTTATTGTGATATATCGAATTCTATTACAGCTCATAAATCATTTATTAACATCTAATAAAGCTTATTAAATATAAACAAATCCTTCTATCAGTGCAACTATACGGAAATCACATATAATTATATATGAATCATCTACAATTGTATATAATTTTTTTTGTCTCAGAGTCTGCTACTCTAATGATTTATAATTTATTAATCTATAGTACTTTTTGTGGATGAAATAATAGGAACTGTATTAATTAAGTTAACTTATAAAAATTGATTATGTATAAGATTTGCATTTCTTGTAGATATTTCAAACTCTGCTCTACAAGTAAGTCTCATAGGTAAACAGGTAGCGCGTCAGCCTTTCAAGCGTCAGGTCCCCGGTTCGATCCCCGCGCACGCCGAGTTTTTTTTTATTTTTATAGAAATAACTATATATAATTCTATATAATTATATCTAATTATATATAATTATATAGGGCGATTTTTCATGTATAATTACATATAATCTTTTTTACCCGGGAAGCGAATGCTCGCCCGTGTCAAAGTTAAAAAACTAATTTCAGCCTCCAAATTTTACTCGAGGGCAAGGAGGCTGAAATCAGTTTTTTAGATCTATACATTTGGTTAATGAAACTCCTGACATTAAAATTTCTCCAACGTTCGTATAGCGATGCGGTTAGGTTGTAGTCTCGCGTGCGTTAGGTGTACTGTTCGAATCTCGGTTAGAGCGATAGGTGTTTTTATAAAATTATTTATAAGCCAAGCGTTAAACTTAATTAAGAAGCGTTTACATTTTTCCTCTCTCTCGCCCTCTATTGGATAAACGAAAGAATCTCTGTCATACTTGTACAACAAATGGAATCTTAGAACGCATTTTATGCATGAATAAATGAAAATTTTCCAAAAAAACGCTTCGCTCTTCGATAGATAATTAAATTATCTATCAAAGAGCGAAGCGTTTTTTTTTCGAAATTTTATCACATGAGAAAAACACGTTTGAAAATCAACTATAAACCACTCTTAAGATGAATGAATGTAAATGTGATGTGAAACCTTACCCCCCCCCCTCCTCCACCTACTATAAAAAACTCCGAAAAGAAAAGTAAAAATCAAAATAAAAAAGGCCATTCGGCAGCCGAAATGGAAGTAGATTTTTCAAATAAAAAAAATTGATTTTTAATAAAATAATATAATAACACTGATAATGTATAACTTAATTCACGAGTTAAAAACAAAATTCAATAATAAATTTAAAACTATTTAGAACGAATTTTAGAAAAAAGATTATCTTGTGAAAAAAAAGTTTTTCAAATATTAACCAAAGAATTGCACAGATTATAAGATTTGAATTATAAATGTCCAAATTTCAAGTAACTACTTAGGAACAACAGTTTCCAAGTTAATCAGAATTGTGCAACTGGATAAAATTTTAATTGAAGAAAACAATGGTTAGAACTAATTTGTGACATATTTATTGACAACCTACCCGAAAACATTGCACGAAAGACTGATCAATATCGTAATTATTGAATTTACATCATGATTAAGCTATGATGCAGACATTAATTCTGAAACGGCTGCAACAGTAAAACTGTTTCATTAAACGAACTCTAAAAGAAGTAATATTGAGGCTATTACCACTTCTGAGTAGTGAAAATTGAAGCTTATTAAAAGAGCTTTACGATGCATTTTACTGAATTTTAATATCTTGTCAAGTTCAGTAATTATACCAATTTGAAGTAGTAAAAACATCAATTTTTACGATTTTCAAAATTTCAAAATCCTGTCATTTTTAAATTACTCGCCCGATTAAGCTCATCTTCGAACTTTACCTTGGTCTTGATCTTTAGATAAAGCATGCTGAGTTTGAGAAGAATCTGTCATAAATTGAAAACGCTATCGTGCTGACAAGCCGCGTTATATCGTACAAATAAATAGATATATATATACCAATTTATTAGGTGACGGAATGGTAGTTACGGACAATGTCTCGGATAGCTTAATTGGTAGAGCCTTTGGCGCGTAACCAAATGATCCGGGTTCGAGTCCCGGTCTGGGCTGTCTGAATTATTTTTTCGGTTACCAAAAAATTCCTACTGAGTAAGGTCCCCCCTCCCCCCTTTATCCTTTATTTCCCCAATTCCCAAATTTGTCTTTAATGACAAATTTAGCTATAAATTTAGCTATAAATTTAGCCATATCAAAGCAAATTTTAAGGGAGTTGGGAAAGAACGGATAGGGGAAAGGGGGGACCTACTCAGTGGGAATTTTTCCGTAATTGAAAAAATAATTAGACAGCCCAGACTGGGAATCGAACCCAGATCTTTCGGTTACGCGCCAAGGGCTCTACCAGTTAAGCTATCCGAGACAAGTACTGACTACTTTATTCAGTCACGTATATAAGACCCACCGAGCAAACAACGCCACCGTCCATCTTACGGTAAAGAGCCATAGCAATAAAGACGAAAAGTCCTTAGCCATTTTTTAATCAGACGCATAGATAATTAATTATTAATTAAAATAACGTCCTTTTATGCGTTAGAGAGTGAGCGCTAGTGTCAAGTCAAGTGCGTGCCAACGAAGACTTGCACGTGTGAATGTGTAAGTAAATGTGTGACTACGTTAGCTATAGAAACTAGTTAGTCATACAGTTAGTTGTGTCTTTGTTTGGCACATACTTTACTGGACACTGGCGCTCTCTCTCTAACAAATAAAGAGACGTTATTTTGAATAATTAATTAATTATCTATGCGGTTAATTGAAAAATGGCTAAGGACTTTTCGTCTTAGAATTATTTTTTTCATCAGATGCTACAATGGCGTCCGTGACTTTTGGGACACCCTGTATATATATATATATATATATATATATATATATATATATATATATATATATATATATATATATATATATATTAGGGTGTTTCAAAAAAAAAAGAAGAATTTTTTTTTAATGATGTTGAAAAGTTGAAAGTACATTTAAAAACAAAAATTTTGGCGCCTATTAGAGCCCTTAATATTAATATTAAGGTTTGCCTCAATTCATTTGTAATTTTTCTATTTAAATAACACGAGAAAACTTTTTTTTTATTTTTGAATTTTAATTACTTCGGAATGGCTTATTTACGCAATATCCCAGAGAGAGATCTTATAGGAAATTTCACGCTCTACAAAAAACGTTTGAAGGTCAAAGTTCCTCAAATCAACCGTTTCAAAGAAATTTGCAATAAAAAATAACACCAATCAAAAATTTCAAATATTTTCCAATAAAATTGCAAAAAAAAATCATACTTTATATTGATATTGTTTTTTTTTGTAAAATCAATTGAATTCTGTTAATTTGAGATTTTAATTTTTTTTTGCTTATTTACTCCATACGTAACTCACAAAAAGTACAATTACATAAATATAAAGGTTGAAATTATCAAACAAATGATTTTTGGGTCTCTTTTATAACAAATTTATTTTATTTTCTACCAAATACTAATAAATTCTATTAAACAATCAATTCTTTATAACAAAAAACAATATTTAACAACAATTCATAAAATTTTTTTTAACTTGAAAATATTACAGTTTTATAAAATTATTTTTATTGCAATTAGGATATCGTTTTCTCTGTTCTGTCTCTACTTGCAATAAATACTGAAGCTGTTCTTCATTTTTCGTTAAGCATCGATTATACGGCTCTATCAATGCCACGCCACGTTCTGCTACATCATTTACAACGTAGTTGTAAACGAGTTTCTCAAAATACTCCAAATTTCTTTTGTAATTTAGATTCTGAGGCCACAAAGTTACATCCTCATCAATGAAATCATACGACAAATCAAACGATTTAAACAGATTTATCGATCTCATAGATACAAATTGACTAAGATCTTTATTTAATAATGACTAAATTTTTCTTATCGATTATAAAACGACTCGTTGTAGTTTCATTGGTTTCACAATTTTTTAAAGCATGAACTATTCTTCTTTTTGTTTCAACTGAAACAGTTTCGTCAAAGAGAGATAAAACAGACAACTCGTTATTTAAATACCACAAGTGATCGGCTAATTTTTCTGAGCATGCCCGTGAAATAGTATTATTAAATTTTTTATATGAAATTAATTCTTTAATTAAAATTAAATCATTATTAAGTGCTGCTATAGCGTACGGCCCAGTATACCAAGCTTTTAAATAGAATATTATGATAAATAAACTAAGTTCTCGTAATCCAGCTATTTCTGATTTAGTAAGATGAAATTCATTTCTAAATAAAAAAATTTTTAAACTATATATTGCTTTAGCCATCCACCTTGCATGATGGACGGCTCCAGGACGCTTAAATGTAATATTTGTGGTAGTAGCACTCAAAAATATCGATGATAATTGCAGGAGTTCACGGTAATCGTCACGAAAATGATCTATCTACAAAAAAAGTTCAAAGTCAAAATAAAATTAATTACATTGCAACCTCAAAGTAAAGAACATTAATTATTATCAACTGATGTGAAGTAAAAGTTACAAAATATTTTACAAATGCAATTGTAATCGTTAATGATGATTAAGAGTGTAATAATGATGTGAAATTTATTTCCAATATTTTTATTTACAACGGGGTTAATTATTAAGTGTAAAATAGATGATTATACGGAACTTCATAAATTTTTATGTTTTACTTTAACATCAGTTGATAATTCTTAAGCGCTGGATTAAAAAATTTTACTTCTATTTGATTATTAACGAATTCCAAAATTTGAGCTTTGATTGGTGTTATAACTTCCAAAATACTACAGCGTATTTGACGTTGTAGTATCAGAAAACAATGCTTTGATGTTATCAGTATAATATTCCATTGTTTTACTGTTGTAATAATAGCTGAAGCTTGATTTTGTCCAGTTCCAGATTCTAGTTTGGGGACTCCTAACAGTTGAAATTTACCTGATGATGATAAAATAATACGAAGCCGGTCAACTTGTTCTATACCTGTAATATCTGACAACAGTTTTCCATCAAAATGTAGCACATAATTATCAGTTTCCAAATTAGTTTTCAGATTTAACGTCGCTTCTTTGCGAAATTTTTCCCGTGCTCGGTGAATAGTCAAATGACTGAAGTTTACGCTTGCACAATCAATATTTAGGCTAGATAGTAAAGCAGCAAAAATGGAAGTCGCCGACCTACTACTCACATTAGCTCTATCCAAAGCCGCAGCAAGTTCTGGTGTCATTAGATCAATTTTAGGAACTTGTTGTTTTGGAATTTCATCTTCATAATCAGAGATTATACGACAAGTATTACTTTCCAAAGATTTCTGGGATAACTTAGATGTTTGACTTGATATTTCATGATTAACAACATTATCAGTCTCAACTGTACAAGAATAGTCAACATTGTCATTACCGAACTTTCCGACATCAAATGTACCACTATCATTATTGTTATTATAATTGATATCAATGTTCTCTTCATTATTGTTATCACTATTACTGTAGTTATTATTTTCATCGCTTACATCAACATCCATATCTTCAACATCTTCTGGAATTGGTTGAGAATTATACGAAATAAAACCACGTCGACTGGAAGATTTTTGTCCCAAATAAAATAATCTTTTTTCTTTATCCAGTAAATTTAGCACATCAGCATGAGCAATATCAAATAGTTTATTTAATTCGTCCCGAAAAAGGGATTCATTTTTTTTTTTTTGAGATTTTGACTTTTTCCTCTTACAGTTTTTTTTGTAAATTCCTCCATAGAATGTGATTTGAGGTTAGTTTTAAAAAAGCAGATCTTTTCTCTCTTGTCGGGATTTGTGCCACACACCAAATTTCGAAAACTTTGTCGACAGTGGTTGATATGCTTTCTTTCACTGAAAAATTTTTCGTTTTGAGATAATAAAATAAAAGTGACATAACCTCTTTCAATGAAGGTAATTTTTTTCCACCAAATTTACTTAATACATCACCAATCAAGTACACTGTTTTCACCATTGTGATCATAAAATTTATAACTTATATATTTTATTTATAAGCAAATTAAATTAATAATATAACGAATTTAAATAACAATCAGTATCAATAAAGAAAGACAATGACGAGAAGATAGAACAAAGCATTGAAAGCAGAGCAACAAAGAGAAATTGGTACTGAATGACCAAGCTTACCAACACAGAGCTTACTAACTACATTACTCAAATCAAACGAATATACTACTTCTATCGACGGAGCTGAATAAAGCTCATTCAATATTTTTTAAATGAAAAAAATTAATCAAATTTTATAGTTGATTGAATTGATTTAATATATTTATAATTTTTTTAACATTTTTAATAAAATACAATGATGAGTGTTTGTTTAGTTAGTGTGATCAGGAACTTTACATTTTTATCTTACAGAAATTTATAAATTTTATGAAATATAGAATTAATTTGTTATAAAAGAGACTTAAAAATCATTTATTTGATATTTGTAACCTTTAGATTTACGTATTTGTACTTATTGTGAGTTACGTATGGAGTAAATAAGCAAAAAAAAAAAAATTAAAATCTCAGATTAACAGAATTCAATTGATTTTACAAAAAAAAAACCATATCAATATAAAGTATGATTTTTTTTGCAATTTTATTGGAAAATATTTGAAATTTTTGATTGGTGTTATTTTTGGTTGCAAATATCTTTGAAACGGTTGATCTGAGGAACTTTGACCCTCAAACGTTTTTTGTAGAGCGTGAAATTTCCTATAAGATCTTTCTCTGGGATATTGCGTAAACAAGCCATTCCAAAGTAATTAAAATTCAAAAATAAAAAAAAAGTTTTCTTGTGTTATTTAAATAGAAAAATTACAAATGAATTGAGGCAAACCTTAATATTAATATTAAGGGCTCTAATAGGTGCCAAAATTTTTGTTTTTAAATGTACTTTCAACTTTTCAACACCATTAAAAAAAAAAAAATTTTTTTTTTTTTTTTTTAAACCCCTAATATATATATATATATATATATATATATATATATATATATATATATATATATATATATATATATATATATATATATATATATATATTAGGGTGTGCCAAAATGTAACTTCCGTGGAGAACCTTTTAAAATTGGAATTTTGAGTTCCACTTTTAACAGCAGCTGTGTTTGAGCATTTCCTGAGATATTTCGAGGTGAGAGGATTCATTTGATTAGTTATAGGATTTTTAACAGGAAATTTAATTGGGTACTTCCGGCCAAATTTTGAATTTTCACCGGAAATGTCCAAACTAAGCTTCTGTTAAAAAATTCTATGAAAATCAAATACATCGTCTCACTCCAAAATATCTCAGGAAATGCCCAAACGCAGCCCCTGTTAAAAGTGGAACTCAAAATTCCAATTTTGCGGGATTTAAGAAGTATTTTAGAAATATTTATTATAGTGCAGCCATGTTGCGATGGTGTTGCGGTGGTGTTGCGCCAGTTATAATTTTTTTATTTTATCACAGATTTGTTGCGGCTGTGATGCGGCACTGTTGCGGGCACTTAGACTCCCTACGGCGCTGTTTCAGCGCTGTTGCGGCTATTTTATGTTTTTACTCGGGTCGCTTGACAGTTTAAAAATTTAGAGTTCATGCCACATAAATTGAACTCGGTATTTTGTTATCCTTTTCACACCAAGTCATTTATACTGAACTAGCTGTTACCCGTCCGCTTCGCTGGACATTTTAAAGAGTTGTATTTTCAGATCTAGACTTGAAATTTAATTGGAGTATTGTTTTGAATTTCCCAGATTCCAAATTCTATTGGATTGGTTTGTACCTTTTACCCATGTCTTAATTCTAGCGGATATCCATTGTAATTTTCAATGTGCAATCACTATAACATTCCCGTGGCTTTCTCCAAAAATGAATAATTATTTTTGGATTTACGATTTTAATTTTTGATTTTACGAAATCTCTTAAAATAAGTAGCCAAATTTTTTTTCCATATTTCAAGTGTTTAGAAAATGTATTCATTTTAATCTGTTACATTCCCGCGATCCCATAATAAGAACAATTCATCGGTTATGTGATCAGCAAAAATAAAATGTAAGCAAAATACTTAGTCCGTTGACTATATAGCTACATGTAAAGTTAAATTTTAGAAACCTTACAATGACTTTTTCGCCGCTTCCAAAGAGACGATTGTTGTAAGAAAATATAATTATTAAAAAAGGAAAATATTTTAATCCGTTGACCTTGGAGGCCATCCCTGTAATTACCTGTTTCTCTTGAGATTCTATCAAATTTTATATCTGTAGGAAATATATTTGAATAATATGAATTTTTTGACAACTATCACTCCCGCACTCCCATGTGAGAGAGAAATTTTGTAAGATCCTATTTGAGATGATTTTTAAATTATAAATAAAATATTCCAACAAAACTTCGAGTCCATAGAAACTATTGTTTTGAAAAGAAAGATTTTCATTGTTAACGCCTCCGCAGTCCCTTTTGGGGTTGGAATTTGATAAAATTCATTCTTAGCTGAACTTGACATGATACACGAAGACTTCCACCAAATTTGAAGTCTGTCGAAGTTACAGTTTGGAAATAAAAATTTTAGATTTTAACACCCACCCCCGCAATTCCTATCAGAAGTAAACTTTATTGAAATCCATTTTGAGATGATCTCTACAGAAGAAATAAAAGATTTCTACCAAATTTAGAGTTTTCAGAAGCTATATTTTGGAAATGAACATTTTTTATTGTCAACACCCACTCCCGCGATCCTTATTGGAGGTGATTCATTGTAAAATCCGTTCTTAGATCATTTCTATATCACATATAGAAGACTCCTACTAAATTTAAAGTCTATAGGAGCTATAGCTTGGAAATTTAAAATTTTAATTGTAAATACCCACTTCCGCAAACCCCTGTGAGGTAAGCTATCGTAAAATTCGTTCCTATATTATTTCTACATCTCTTACAGAAAATTCCTACCCAATTTGGAGTCTATTGGAGCTATGGTTTGAAAAACGGGAATTTTTTATTGTTAACGCCCCCGCAATCCTCTTTGGGGTAGGATATCGTAAAATTCGTTCATAAATTATTTTTACATCACGTACAGAAATTTCCTATAAAATTTGGAATCTGTAGGAGCTATAGCTTGAAAATTAAAAATTTTTATTGTTAATACCCACCCCCGCAACCCCCTGTGGGGTGTGATATCGCATAATTCGTTCATAAATTATTTTTACATTACTTATAGAAAATTCCTACCAAATTTGGAGTCTGTACGAGCTATAGCTTGAAAATTAAAAATTTTCATTGTTAATACCCACCCCCGCAACCCTCTGTGGGGTGTAATATCGTAAAGTTCGTTCATAGATTATTTCTTCATCCCTTACAGAAGATTCCTACCAAATTTGGAGTCGATAGGAGCTATAGTTTAAAAATGGGAATTTTTCATTGTTAACGCCCCCGCAACCTCCTTTGTGGGTGGAATTTCGTTAAATCTGTTCTTAGCTGACCTCTACTTGGTAAAAAGAATATTCCTACCAAGTTTCAAGTCTCTAGGTCTTATGGTTCCAGAGATATCGTGATGAGTGACTATATACGTGGAAATCTCATATATATATATATATATATATATATACATATTATAACGGGTATTTCGATCTCGTGCGTTAGCGAGGACGAAGCCCGAAATAAATAACTTGGCCTACCTGCTTTACCTGTTGTTGGGCGCCAGGAACTTTGCTCCAATCACGTTGATTCCGGCTACTCCGGTCCAGGACTCTCTTCGTCGGGTGGCGGGCCTTAAGGGTACGACTTAATTATAGAAGGAACGAGGAAAATATTCGGGATTGCTGGTATTAATTCGTAATTAATTAAAAAAAAAAAAAGTATTAATTTATTAACAATAACTGAAAACAATTGGTCAAAGTGAACAATATTAAAAGAACTAAACGCCAAATTGTAACGGGTACTTTTTGACATATTTTTACCCCCGGCTCGATTTAAGCTCGCCGGTGTCCAGGATTCTAACGAGGGTAAATCTAAATTAATTAAACTCGAAAATTTAATTATATTTATCAAAAACAGAACCTTTTTATTCTAATAAACAAAACATTAAATTTATACATTTACAATAACGGCGATTAATTAAACAAAAACCAATACATACACGGCGTTTACTAATATCATTACCGACTTTGGTAATATCATACTCCCGTTGTTTACAAAAACGCGTCGCTAATTCCCTTCCGTCGGCCCTCTGGTGCCCGCTTCCTGACGGGTGACTAGTGCCGCCCCGCAGGTCCTACTTCGCGATTCCCAAGGTGAGAGTGAATAAAATCCACCTCGCCCCACCTAATCGGCCGTGGTTGCCACCTTTTGGCTGAAGGCCTCCAGGTGGAGAGTCGCCTTTTCTCGTAGGAGATCAAGTTCACTTACCTGTGGTAGTCCGCACCAGGTAGAGTGGACCCTCTTCTAATTCCTCGGCCAAAAGTCTTTAGACAAAAAAATTAACCCCAGAGAAAGGTTGCTCAACGGCGGATAATTTTCGGGCTTTATCAACCCGAAAATTATTACTAACAGCGAAAATTATTGGCGAAATATCGCCACCTATCGCTCGCCGTCGAACTTCGGGAAATCCCCGAAAGTTTCTAAGTTTTTTATTTAAATTTCCGAAATTAAATATTAGATTCGTTCAATCAATTTACCAGATTTCATTAATTTCATTCAAATTATATTTTCATACTAATTCATCCACGACACTTAGAAAATAATTTTTATAAGAAATAAATAATTTTCGTAAAATTATTTTCCCATACAAAATAGTCGCTGGGAGCTAGAAATTAATTATTAATTCGATATTTCGAATTTAATCGAAATATTTCAATCAATTATTAATTTCAGATAAAGTCAATTTTTGTTCTTTGAAAGAACAAAAATTATCACGACGCGGTTTCGCTTATATTAGCTCGGCGATTTTTACTGCGAGCGAACAAGCGACGCCATCTATCGCGACGATGGCGAACTAACAAAATCCTTTTTTTTTTTTCCAACGTCGTCTCCAATGATTATTAATTAATTAATAACAAATAAAAATAATAATAACCAATAATATTTAATAATTAACAAAATAATTCAACTCATAAACAAAACTAAAACTAAATACATAAATGCCGTAGCACGGGCAGTCGACGCGGTCGCGGTAGCGGTAGCTTGCTCGGTCCGTCGATGAGGCCCGCGGTGCCGTCGCTCGTCACACCCCTCCGCCTCTCTGCTTATAATACCTTCTTCACAAAATAATAATAATCGTCGACGATTCGTAGTTCGCAACAAACCAAACAAAATTTCAAATTCGCCACAATAAATCCAGTTAATAATAATTAAATAAAAAAAATAAATCTTCGCCGAATTTGATTTACAATAATTAATTATAATAATGAAATAAATAATTAAATCGCCGAATTTAATTAATAGTAAAGAATTAAATTTTTAAACAAAATAAAATCAATCGCCGAATATGATTAATAATAATTAATTATAATAATGAAATTAAATAATTAAATCGCCAAATTTAATTAGTAGGAAATAATTAAATTTTCAACCACAATAAAATCAAAAAGAAAATTTCAAATTGCCGAGTTTAATTAATAATCATTGATAAAAAATAACAAAAGGAAATTCAAATCTTCGCAAAGTAATGTATCTTAAAGCTCACTTATTTACTAAAATTAAATTATTTATCAACGCAAATAAATTCTGGGGTTTTCGCGCGCAATCGAGCTTCGGTTCCCCTAACTCTCACGCGAGGGCGACTCGGTCGCGGCGAATCCAACCAATGGACAATAAAAAAAATTCAAATTTTAAATTAAATTAAATTAAAAAATATTATTAACAGGTGGCCCTAAAAGCGGCCTTTTACAACATATATATATATATATATATATATATATATATATATATATATATACAGGGTGTCCCAAAAGTCACGGACGCCATTGTAGCATCTGATGAAAAAAATAATTCTGAGACGAAAAGTCCTTAGCCATTTTTCAATTAACCGCATAGATAATTAATTATTAATTAAAAATAACGTCTCTTTATTTGTTAGAGAGAGAGCGCCAGTGTCCAGTCAAGTATGTGCCAAACAAAGACACAACTAACTGTATGACTAACTAGTTTCTATAGCTAACGTAGTCACACATATTTACTTATACATTCACACGTGCAAGCGTCTTCGTTGGAACGCACTTGACTTGACACTAGTGCTCTCTCTCTAACGCATAAAAGGACGTTATTTTAATTAATAATTAATTATCTATGCGTTTGATTAAAAAATGGCTAAGGACTTTTCGTCTCAGAATTATTTTGTTTATCAGATGCTACAATGGCGTCCGTTACTTCTGGGACACTCTGTATATATATATATATATATATTAGGGTGTGCCAAAACGTAACTTCCGGGGAGAACCTTTTAAAATTGGAATTTTGAGTTCCGCTTTTAACAGGGGCTGCGTTTGGGCATTTCCTGAGATATTTTTTTGTGAGACGATGTATTTGATTTTCATAGAATTTTTTAACAGAAGCTTAGCTTGGGCATTTCCGGTGAAAATTCAAAATTTGGCCGGAAGTACCCAATTAAATCTCCTATTAAAAAATTCTTATGGGAAATTAAATGTTCTACAAAAAAGGTCAGATTGACATTTTGCGTAAGTCAAGCCGTTTCAAAGATATCGAGCCTCAAACTTCAGACTATTGAAAATTACGGTTTGTGTTTTTCTTAAACACAAGAAAATCAATTTATATGCATTAAAAACCCATTATTATTAACTTTAGAATAATAATATGCATATATTTAATAGAATGCATATCCAAAATTCTTAATAATTTCAAACATGTTAATTTTTATTAATTATTAGCGAAAAACATTTACTTATGAGTCATTCCATGTCAAATTAACCAATAGTTGGGAACAAACCCATTCGATTTGGACAAATTTTGATCAGATGTTTTCTTTCAACCATCCCGATTCGAAATTTAAAGCCGAAATAGAGCTTGCTAGTCCGAAATAGAATCCATTTAGAGCCCAGTAGTCTGAATAGCACCGACATTGGACCCACAGGTCCGACTTTTAATCGAGAGGTCCGATTTTGAGCCTCGAGGTCTTCTCTAGACTTCGAGAGGTCCGATTTTAAACCTCGAAGTCCGACACAGAATTGAAATCATTATTTTTACCATTTATTTATTTATCAGTGAACTTGTTAATTAATTTTTTTTTATTTAGACAACATACACGAGAGAATTTTTTTAAGTTGTGTCGTAAAGGAGAAGCTAATCAATCGTAATTTATTTATTTATTAAGATTTGTACCCGTTAATTAATAAAAATTCGTATTTTCAAACTGACAGCTCTCAGAGGTATATCAGCGAATAAATTTATTACTTATATTTTTCCAGAGACGTAAAGTAAAAGCCCCAATAGATGATCATATACTGGTACATGATCATCTATTGGGGCTTTTACCTTACATAAAATTTTTAGAAATTACAAAAAAAATTTATTTTCAAATTAATATTATTAATTTTAATAATATTAATAATTTTTTTATTTTTTAGTATAGGCGATCCAGTCCATAAACAAATTACTAATGAATATTATACAATACTCATGATCCTGCTGCGATAGTTGTATGCAAACCTTACAACGTTATACTTGAAAGTAAAGAAATTTTAGAAAATTTTTTAAAGCTTTTTAAAATGTTGAAAATTTAGTAATTATATAGAAGTGGGGCTCGCATGTTTTTTGAGGATAAAAAATCAAAAAATTAATATTTTTCGGAATTTTTTTTTCTTCAAATTGTTTATCTCCGCGGCGGATTTATGATAAAAATTTAACTTTAGCTCAAAATCATCCCTTAAGCTAAGTTAATTGCATTTGAAAAGTAAAAAATAAAAATTTGGGCTTTTGATAAAGAATTTGATGGTCAAACACTAAAATTTCGTTGAATTTAAACTTTGCATCTTGTGACGCACTAAAAAATAAACAATTAAAAAAAAATTTCGAAAAATATTAATTTCTTTTTTTTTTTAAATTATTCCATTTTCGATGAAATTTAAGAAAACAATAAATCATTTGGTTGAAAACAATTTTTCATAGTGATTTCATAATTTGAAAAAACCTGCGTCCCACTTCTATATAATTACGTAAAATTTTTGAAAATTCTTTAAAGTATTTAAAAATTTTTAAAAAATCTTTAAAGCTCTTTAAAATTGAAGAAAATATTTTAAATTCTTATTTAAAATTTTTTACAGCTTTTTAAAATGTTTAAAAATTTTTGAAAATTCTTTAAACATTTTAAAAAGCCGAAAAGGTACTTTGAGATTTTGTAAAAATTAATAAATACTTATTTTAATTTTTACAAAATATTTTTAACTTCCCAATTTTCGAAAATTTTCAATTTTCTTAGCGGGAAGTTAAAAAAAATGTGAGCCGTCATGGGACGCCTGGCAGATGTGAAACATCGTGTGTGTACAAGTAATATGCATAAAAGATAATATTATTACAGGAATTAAATATAGCCTAATGAAAAAATGAAGTATTACGAATTTCTTACAGAAAATGATAACTTTATTTAATAAACATTTATTTACATGTGATATAAAAATTCGATATTAATATCAAGTGGCCACAATTTAAATATTTTCATCTGTGACTTCAGTAATAGTGATATTCGATGTTTCCTCTGCCGGTATTACTGTGACGATTGGTCGATGATAACTAAACTACGTTACAAAAGTATTGGATGAAACATTATCAAGATATCTCACAAATACAGCATCTACTGTTGTTCCATATTTGGTAGTAGATTCTCTTGGATTGTTGTTGATTTGCAATTGAAATTCTTTTTGAAGAAATGTCATTAATGGCCTTGATTCAGCTCTTGCAAAATTTACATTAAAATCTCCAGCTAAAATTAATG
This sequence comes from Cotesia glomerata, assembly GCF_020080835.1. Taxonomy (NCBI): domain Eukaryota; kingdom Metazoa; phylum Arthropoda; class Insecta; order Hymenoptera; family Braconidae; genus Cotesia; species Cotesia glomerata. The sequence continues at coordinate 16,392,185 of NC_058162.1, forward strand.
GTAGTTTATGTTTATTCGTTTTAAAAATTATTGAACTTCTTTGACTATAAGGAAGTAACCTTTCATGTAAAAATGAAATTATATGATCCATTTTGTTATTAGGTGAAATGTATACTACAATCATAATTAATTCACTTCCGTTTTATAGTTTAACATGTGAAGCACACATATCACCAATAGATGTTTGGGAAACATGAACTTCTGTAGCATTTTGAACTGCTAGATCCATGTTAAGTGTAGTAACATGTGAAGTGTTGTTGTTTTTGTAAATGGCCACTCCAGCGGCCAGATCTAAGATAAAAATTAAAATAGTCTGGTACTATTCGATTAATAAAGTCTTACACAACATTGATAGTATGCCTTGTGTTTAACTGATCAGGGTGGCGACCAGTTTCAATAATAATATTTTGTGATCCCTGTGATGATTGTTGGGAACTGAAATATTTAAAAAAATATGATATTAAAATACACAAGAAAAAGAAAAAAAATTTTAAGTGTGGCTTCAATATACTCATGAACTCAAATCTTAGTTAATTATTGCAATATATGACTAAAGATTTGCAAATATAAATTTTATTAATAAATTTTTCCATATTAATTCCTTCATGAATAATAAAAAAATAATTAATTGAAGATAATATTAATATAATTTATATAATTATTAATCTTAATATAATTTATATAATTACTAATATGATTAATATGAATATAATTAATTAAATATAAAAATATAATAATTACATTTATGGACACTTGAAAAATACGATCTACTTACTGATGACTTGGTAGTATGCCATAGTGTAGTTTCACTTTCTTTGCACAAGGTTGATCACTTTGATCTTCTGAGTTATCACTATCACACATATTTTATTGTCAAAAATTAAAATAAAAATGTTTTATATCAAAATGAAATAAAACGCAGGTTATATGTACCGTAGTAAACAACAACGTCAAACTGAGTGAGAAGCCACACCGTACACTCTACTACATATAAAATATATATATATATATATATATATATATATATATGCTATATATATATATATATGTATACCTCAGTATAGCGTGGCGACCCGTCGCCACACCGTACACTCTACTACACATAAAATATATATATATATGTATACCTTAGTATAGCGTGGTGACCCGTCGCCACGGCAAGCGTCGCCACGCCAACAATTCGGTTTACAAGTGAGCCTATAGATGTTTCACATCAAAAAAATTCTTTTGAATTTAATTAATTATAGTACGTAGCTTTACTAGTATAGTAGTAACGATGATTGACAACATTTCTAACTTGTCACCTATATTTTAATACAGTCAATAATTCATATTCAAACAAAATTAATTCACGTACTATCGGTCGTAGTAGCGTAATCGATTAAGCATCGGCTTCGCGTCTGTAGGGTCGTGTGTTCGAATCTATGTTAGGGCGTATTTAATTTAGTTCTTCTGGCTAGGTAGGCGAGTGTTTAAGTTTAGACTGACGTATGTTATATCTGGTAAATTTCTGAGTCCAAAATGCACTTTGAACTAAAAACTATAAAAGTTCTCTTCTATTAATTTTTTATTCAAAATATGTTTATAGTTAATAACAAAATGGTGGATCATAGGGGCCTGGTGTGCGCAGAATAAATTTTGCATGCGTTATAGTAATCCTGTCGGACTTCAGGGCTCTAAGTAGGTTCTATGCACGTGTTAAATTAGGTCCGACTTTAGACACTAAAGTGGTAAAAACGGAAATTTGTACCACTTTGGGGTCTAAAGTCGGACTTAATTTTACATGAGAATAGATCCGACTTAGAGAAAAGACCCAGTTATTGACACTGACCTAGTTACTGACACTTCTAACGTTATTTTGAATTAAAAAAAAAAAAAAAAAAAAAAAAACATTTCATTAAATAGTTTTATAAATTTTTTAAAAATTGAAATTAATTAATTATGTACGTAATTAATTATATTTCCAACCGTGAAAAAAAAATTACTTGATAAAAAAAATTCTTTAAGTCTTGAGTGACTTTGGAAGCCATTTTTAAGCTTTATTCTAAGCAGTATACGTAAGAGCGTTCGTCTATCGAATCTATCAACTATTTGTCATATAAGTATAAAAATATAATAAAAACTATATAAATTAGTTAATAATTATACATTATTTAGTTTTTAATTATAATATATCACTCTCAATCACATTTATGTATTAAAATGTGGGTGTCAATAACCAGGTCCATTTTTGATGTGAAACATCTATAGGCTCACTTGTAAACCGAATTGTTGGCGTGGCGACGCTTGCCGTGGCGACGGGTCGCCACGCTATACTAAGGTATACATATATATATATATATATATATATATATATATATATATATATATATATATATATATATATATTTTATGTGTAGTAGAGTGTACGGTGTGGCGACGGGTCGCCACGCTATACTGAGGTATACATATATATATATATATTTTATATGTAGTAGAGTGTACGGTGTGGCTTCTCACTCAGTTCGACGTTGTTGTTTACTACGGTACATATAACCTGCGTTTTATTTCATTTTGATATAAAACATTTTTATTTTAATTTTTGACAATAAAATATGTGTGATAGTGATAACTCAGAAGATCAAAGTGATCAACCTTGTGCAAAGAAAGTGAAACTACACTATGGCATACTACCAAGTCATCAGTAAGTAGATCGTATTTTTCAAGTGTCCATAAATGTAATTATTATATTTTTATATTTAATTAATTATATTCATATTAATCATATTAGTAATTATATAAATTATATTAAGATTAATAATTATATAAATTATATTAATATTATCTTCAATTAATTATTTTTTTATTATTCATGAAGGAATTAATATGGAAAAATTTATTAATAAAATTTATATTTGCAAATCTTTAGTCATATATTGCAATAATTAACTAAGATTTGAGTTCATGAGTATATTGAAGCCACACTTAAAATTTTTTTTCTTTTTCTTGTGTATTTTAATATCATATTTTTTTAAATATTTCAGTTCCCAACAATCATCACAGGGATCACAAAATATTATTATTGAAACTGGTCGCCACCCTGATCAGTTAAACACAAGGCATACTATCAATGTTGTGTAAGACTTTATTAATCGAATAGTACCAGACTATTTTAATTTTTATCTTAGATCTGGCCGCTGGAGTGGCCATTTACAAAAACAACAACACTTCACATGTTACTACACTTAACATGGATCTAGCAGTTCAAAATGCTACAGAAGTTCATGTTTCCCAAACATCTATTGGTGATATGTGTGCTTCACATGTTAAACTATAAAACGGAAGTGAATTAATTATGATTGTAGTATACATTTCACCTAATAACAAAATGGATCATATAATTTCATTTTTACATGAAAGGTTACTTCCTTATAGTCAAAGAGGTTCAATAATTTTTAAAACGAATAAACATAAACTACCATTAATTTTAGCTGGAGATTTTAATGTAAATTTTGCAAGAGCTGAATCAAGGCCATTAATGACATTTCTTCAAAAAGAATTTCAATTGCAAATCAACAACAATCCAAGAGAATCTACTACCAAATATGGAACAACAATAGATGCTGTATTTGTGAGATATCTTGATAATGTTTCATCCAATACTTTTGTAACGTAGTTTAGTTATCATCGACCAATCGTCACAGTAATACCGGCAGAGGAAACATCGAATATCACTATTACTGAAGTCACAGATGAAAATATTTAAATTGTGGCCACTTGATATTAATATCGAATTTTTATATCACATGTAAATAAATGTTTATTAAATAAAGTTACCATTTTCTGTAAGAAATTCGTAATACTTCATTTTTTCATTAGGCTATATTTAATTCTTGTAATAATATTATCTTTTATACATATTACTTGTACACACACGATGTTTCACATCTGCCAGGCGTCCCATGACGGCTCACATTTTTTTTTTTGAGAACGTCGCAGTTATTGACACCCCAATTTTATAAGTCATATCAACTCTTAATAGCTCTTTGGGAAAGTCCCAAATTGCAGGGAAAATTTGACTTTTAAAGAGTTTTGCGGAGTGTTGAAGGCATTAAGTATTTTCTTTACTTAGTTAGGGATGTAAAGACTTTTGAAAAATCTTATCCAAAGTTGTAAAGACTTTTCAAGAGTTTTTTCAGAGAATTATTTCCACCAGAGCTCTGAATAATAACTAGCGGTGTGTACAGAAAACATTATTTCGTATAGTATCATTTTTATTTCATTTATTATTTTCTTTGATAGTTTATTTTTCCTAAAATACAATGATTTACCTATGAAACATTAATCAAAAAATTTTTGATGCGTACATATATTAATCATCTAATCACATAAAGTATACATCTCTGGACATGGATAATATAATTATTTGAAGGCTTCTTTGGAAGTCCTTTGATTATTGTTTCAAATAATTTGCAATTTCGTTAAAATAAGTAGATTGTATATGTTGCACTGTTAATGAGTCAGTGTATCCAGATTATGTATAAGACCATGTGGTATAATGAATAAATTCACTAGGTCACTCGGAGTAACTGGTTTTATCACTGGCATCGTCGGGACTGGTTTCTCGGTAGACTTCACTTGTGCCATTTGAATGATTTGTTTGATTTGGTGGTCTAATAACAGTTGGCAGATAACCTGTACCTGCATAAGGAGCTGCAAGGAATCGATGTCGCGTTGGAGGACTTGGACCACAATAAGCAGCTCGTGAGGTATAGTTACTAGCCGATGCAGCTGAAGCAGCAGACACTGCAGCTGCAGATGCTAAGGCACCAACAAGAGGCGAAAACGCAGATTTCGGTTGGAGACTATCTTCACAAACTAAAACTTCCATTGCTGATACTACGTCACCTAAAAAATACAGTTAAAAATCAATAGATTTTTAATATTTGAATAATTTGCAGATCCAACGATTAGAATACTGTTCAAAATTAGAAATTTCGTTAAAACTCGTAAGTTGCATACAATGGGAAAATAAATCAATGATAAACACAATAAATGTAACATTAATATTTTTTCGATAATCGCATTGATGTTTAATCTGAAATTAGTATTCGAGTAGACGTTCCAAAGTATTTATTTTTGTAATCATATCGTATAATTCTTCTTTTCCAATTAAATTCATTAGGATATAGTATAAAAGTAGTTTCGAAAATTATTCTATACTTTGTTTTCCGAACTTAAAAGAAATTAATAAAACAAAATACTCCGAGAATATATTTTGAGCTATTAAGATGAAATGTTTATGACATAAAAGTGTAAACACACGGTTTACTATAGTCTTGAAAGTTTTTGATAATGTACTTGCTCATACAAAGAATCGGTTGAATTAATCAAAATAGCCTTTTTGTTTTTTAAATTTAAAGTGAAGCTTGAAGATTGTACATATTTTTACTCCCGCATACTCAGATACACCTACACATGAATAATTTATATAAATTTATACAAAAGCTTCGACATTCTTTACAATGCCAAATTTAAATAAATCTATAAATAAATTATTGTTTTTCTTATAAAATCAGAAATAATTTTACAACACTTAATATTACCTTTGCAACGATGAAGAAGAGCTTCAACATCAGCTCGGCGTCTTCCAGGAAATACTCGAAGCAAAACATCTATTGGTGACCTTTGCTGCTGCTGTTGTTGTTGTTGTTGTTGTTGTTGTTGTTGTTGTTGTTGTTGTTGGTGTTGTTGTTGTTGTTGTTGTTGTTGTTGTTGTTGTTGTTGTTGTTGTTGTTGTTGTTGTTGTTGTTGTTGTTGTTGTTGTTGTTGTTGTTGTTGTTGTTGTTGTTGTTGTTGTTGTTGTTGTTTTTGTTGTTGAACTTGTACACTGCAAGATTGTTGAACGTTCTGCATTTGCATCTGCATTTGCATATCTCGTGGTTCAGCTAAATGATGATGATGTTGGTGCTGATAAAGTGTTGGTGAACAATAAAGTGAACTTGCAGTTGGTCCATAAAGAGATAAATAAGGTGTAAAATGGGCAGCTGCAGCCTATTGGTTTTAGAGTAAAATTGATTTTGTTATCACCGTTGTTGTTAATATAACTGTGTTAATTAATATACAACAGTCAATTATAACAATGTGATGAGTATTCATCGGGGTGATTCAAAAAATAAAAATCATTATTTTTTTCTTCCATATAGGCTCAAAAGTGTTATTTTGTTGTAAAAAGACAAGAGTTACAATTTGAGCTCTTCATATTAATATTATGATAGTCCTCATTGCATTTTTTTAATTTCGATAAGAATAACATGGGAAAAATTATTTTAGCTTTTTCTGATTTTTACACCGCTTAAGCGACAAATCATTAATTTATCGCTGTTATAGTCTTTGTAGAAAATCAAACGCTCTACAATAAATAATAGTTTAAAAAAACTAAAAACACGCTTTTTATAGAAAACCAAACTAAAAAATAGAAAATAAATTTAAATTAAGAATAGTGTTAAAAATTTCAATAAATATAAATTAATAATAGTGTAAATAAAAAAAATGTATTTTATTTTAAAAAAAGCGTGAGGTGCATGGTGTCAATAGTTATAAATATTTTATTGCCAGATATGAGTAGAGTGATTATCATTTTGATAATATCTTAAAAAGCACCCCACGCTTTTTTTAAAATAAAATACATTTTTTTTATTTACACTATTATTAATTTATATTTATTGAAATTTTTAACACTATTCTTAATTTAAATTTATTTTCTATTTTTTAGTTTGGTTTTCTATAAAAAGCGTGTTTTTAGTTTTTTTAAACTATTATTTATTTTTTACTTTTTAGTTTGGTTTATTTATAAAAGCGTGATTTTTTAGTTTTTTACACGCTTTATTTTAAACTATTATTTGTTGATTATCAAAAATATTCAGGCGCGCAAATTACCCACGGAGAGTTACATACTGACATACTGACATACTGACATACAAGTGAAGCTAATAAAAAATAATTATTTATAAATATTATAAATACGGGGAATTAGAGTTCGATTTCGGAGAGCGAGCCTGAGAAACGGCTACCAGAACCAAGGAAGGCCGCAGGCGCGCAGATTACCCACGGAGAGTTACTGACATACTGACAAACTGACATACTGACAAACTGACATACAAGTGAAGCTAATATAAAGCGTGTAAAAAAGAACTGACAATAATTTTTGATCAGTCCACGCATTTAAAAGTTATTCACGATCAAAATTCAATCTTTAAAAAATTTGATTGAATTTTGTGTATTACAATAAAACTGTTGGTTTCAGTGGAAAAATAAGAGTCAAACATGAATTTGATTTCTGAAATATGTTGACCAATGACTTTTTTGTTTTGTCCAATATATATGATGCTTTTAAAGAATTTCTTTGCAGAATTCGACTCGAAATAGTTTGTTACCACAAAAAAATTATTTTGATTTTAATTTGAAGACAAATCATCTCAATTTTCGTTCTTACTCGAATGCACGCTTTCAGAATTACTTTTGTGAGCTTCTGCTCAAAAATTTTAGTACCCTATCTCTAAAATATTTATTTTAATTTTAGATACAGAGATGGCAATTTTCTTCGTTCATTTTGTCAGTGGATAAACACGGTTTTTTTCTAACTCTGTCGATGGAAAAATTATTTTTCAATAGATGGAGCTCTTTTTCCTATATTAAGCTATTTTTCCACTGAAACTAACAGTTTTATTGTAATACACAAAATTCAATCAAATTTTTTAAAGATTGAATTTTGATCGTGAATGACTTTTAAACGCACACACACACACACACACACACACACATACATACATACATACACACACACACACACACACACACACACACACACACACACACACACAGACAGACATAGTGACACCCTCGCGAGAGTAGTCAGGGAAGCTTTCTAGGACCTCAGAACGTCGAGATCTTATGAGAAATCGACTTTCGAAAAACGGGGTAAAACCAATAACTTCCCGATTTTTGAAAACTTTCAATTTTTTTAGCATGAAGTTAAAAATTATTTTTATTTTTTGAATCACCCTACACGAAGAGAATTGTATGTTAACTGTAACCATTCCTATATTGTAGCTTCTACTATCCAGTATAGTTACTAACTTTTTGCAAAGTTAAAATGAAAAATCCACAGATTCGGTAGAATCTGGCGCCAAGTTCCGTTCAAATCCGTTGTAAACGGAGCGCCAGACTACCGACTATGTTTATTGTAAGCAGAACGGTATTTCGAGGTTGCAAAATTTTATTTAATTCTACGGTACTTCTTGTTCCTAAATTTTATATTATAACAGTAATTCATACTTTATTTTACTGATATTAATTGATTATATTCAATTATAACAATTAATCAACTTGAAATCATTAAATTTTATCAGCACAAACTATAGCAAGCTCAAAAATTTCGATCCTGACTTTTTTTCGATGTAAAAAGTGACATACCACAGATTAAATAATTCGAGAATGCATGGTAATCTCCAATAGATGAGAAACTACAGTTAAAAAAATACATTTCACAGCTTGCATCTGCAGCCGCCAGGGTGCGCTGGAATTATTTTTACATAAACTGTAGCTTCAAGGGGATAGTTTGCTATAAAAAATGCAGCCAACGCGAGATTTAAGTTGGTACCAATAGTAAATTTTTATTATAATTACAAAAAATACTAAAATCCGAACAAAAACAGTTTCACTGTAAAAAAATCGCGCCAAGTCCACGTTCATAAGACTATTAAGAAAAAAAAATTTTTTTTTTCTTTACAAAAAGATATAAAGTAAAAAAATTAAAAAATCCAAGTAACCGATATGATTTTCGGAAATTAAGAAAAATTTTGTTGTAAATTTAAAAATTTTTAAAAAAATTTTGGAACTTACTTGGTGTGCGTCATTGTGTATTTCAATTTTTTTAAAGTCCTAGTAAATAGATTTTACGAATTTCATTAACAGTAAAATATTTTGCAACCACGTACACTAAATACGTTCCAAAATTTTTTTTTTTAATTTTTAAATTTACAACAAAATTTTTTTTTAAATTCCGAAAATCATATACAATCAAATCGGTTACTTGGATTTTTTAATTATTTTATTTTATATCTTTTGTAAAGAAAAAAAAAACTTTTTTTTTTATCAATAGTCTTATGAACGTGGACTTGGCGCGATTTTTTTACAGTGAAACTGTTTTTTTTCGGATACAACTATCTGGCCTCGTAATTAGCACAATCATTATATATTATTTCCCACAATTATGATTATACGGTTTACTATCTAGATTAGGGTGTGCCAAAAAAAATCAACTAATTTTTTTTTTCAAAAAGTTCTTGAAATTTCGTTAGAAGATACCAAAATAAAAATTTAGTCAGAATTTGAACCCTTAATATAAATATTTAGAGGTCACGAACTGAGTTTTTCGAATTTTCATTTAATTAACACGAAAAAAAATGTATAGAAAGTTTGGATTTTTATTTCTCTTAATTGAACCAACTCCATCGAATGAGCAATCAATATTCTTACAGGAAATTGAACTCTGAATAAAAAAGGTCTCTTATCATTTTTTGATAAATTCAATTCTCCGAAAGTTATTCAAGGTTGAAGTTAGGCTTATTGCAAATTTGTGAATTATTTCACTTTTACGGTAAATTTATTACACCGGCACACAAAAAAAAAGTTGTTTGTACTTTTGACCGGACCAAATTGGAGTCTATTAGGCCCGGTTACTGTCTAGATTTGAGTCAAATTCAAAAAACTTAAAAAAAGGCAAACAATTAGCCACAGCGATGAAAAAATTTTTGTGGAATCGGATCAAGTATGATTTTTATATATTTCAATTCACTGAATCTGAATCAAAACATTAATTAGCCCGTCTTATTACGAATGGGAATTACTTCTTGTAGTAGTATACTCTTCAGTAGGAGGTGCCCTGGCTGCACGCATAAGCGATCGTAAGGAATTTTTAATGAACCCAAAATTCGAACCCCGTGAAAAAATTGTCTGATCAGACTATATCAGGCCTGATATAAACCGTCCATATCAGGCCTGATATGGAAATTGGCCATATCAGACTATATATGCCTTGATATAAGTATATCAGAAATCAAAAATGGCCCTATATAATTAGGTATAATTATATATAATTATTTCCATAGGAAAAAAAAAAAATCGGCGCGAGTGGGAATCGAACCGTGGACCTACCGCTTGAAAGACTAATTTACTACCCGTTTACCTAAGAGACTTATTTGGAGAACAGAGTTTATTATAACTACAAGTAATGCAAATCGTATACATGATCGATTCGTAATGAACAAAATTTTTTATCTAATTTATTAATTATTAACTGTCAATATTTATATATAATAATGGTATCTATATGTAGATTTATAAAATTATCTATGTATACATGAAATCACAAAAATGATTCAACGATATATTGTTAAGGTACTTCGTTGCTTTAGAATTTATAATTTCTTTGAAATTAAAAAAATAATCAAGGTAAAATCAGAATTGAAAGCTTAAATTTTGATAGAATTATTTGTTTAGTATATGGAACTATATATTGCTGGAGGGCCTGGCTAACAATTTTTGAACTTGATAAAACTAATCATTTTTGTGAAATTAAATTTTTTTTTAAGTTCCTATTATTTCATCCGAAAAATACTATATATTAAAAGATTGTTAATCATTGGAGTAACAGACTCTTAGATAGAAAAAGAGAATGTTTTATGGTAATCACAAAATACCCACTGGAGTAAAAAAAATTATATAGAATTCTATATGATTCATATATAATTGTATATGAATTGTATATACATCTATATAATTATAAATGAATTACATATGCTTCTATATAATTAGATATGAATCATATATAATGATATATAGTTTTTTTACTCGGGTATGCCTTTAAATGAGTACATAAGACTACTTATGTGCTGGTAAGGGTATGAATATATCAGACTATATGAATCCATATCAAGTTATATCAACCCTGATCAGGGATTTTTTTTTAAGTTCATCAAAGTATATATATATATATATATAACTTTATAAGGTTATATCAGGGCATATCAGGACCTATTAAAAAATAATGTAAAATTAGATATGAGCATATCAAGCTATATCAAGTCTGATATAGACATATCAAATTGATAAGGCTTGATCAGGCCTGATATGGCCAATTTTCATATTAGGCCATATCAGGACATATCAAAAATTAAATATGGACATATCAGATCATATCAGGCCAGATATGAACATATCAAAAATTTTGATATGGCGTTATCAGCTCATATCAAGCCTGATCAGAATATTTTTTCACGGGATTCTATTTCAGGATGCAAGATTTTCATAGGAAAAATGAACGAGACGGAGAGAGCAGCTTGGGTTAGTTTCAAAAATGTGTTTCAAAACTTTTTAGGAAATAAAAAAAGCGAAAACTACAGGACGTTAATAGAAGAATTGGTGACAAATTACAAAAATTTAAGTCGCTTAATGAACCTCAAACTACTACATGGATTCTCACGTCGACCACTGACAGATTTTTGCTGGATGCTTATAAAAGAAGTACCAGAAGTATACAGAAAACGTAAAAGGAACTCACTGGGTAGGTCATGTGAAGATAAAAGAGTTCGATACAAACGAACGACTGTCTAAAATTCGCAAATATAGTTTTGTACCTTCTCCTATTGTACATTCTCCTACATGCTATTTTCTAGAAATTTTAAGACTTTGTCAATTTTTTAATTCTAAGATCATATTCAATCCATGAAAATACGCCCAAGTCATTAACAATCGTGTTTAATAGATTATTTCTCATATTTATAACTGCAATCGTACTCAATCTGAATCCAAAAAATTTTTTACATCGGTAATTTCGATTTTTCATGATTTATTGAAATTTTTCTCGGTTTTTCGCAATCTTTTTCAAATTTTAACGGTTCAACGGGCTAATAAACGTTTAGATTCAGATTCAGTGAATTGAAGTACATAATAATCATACTTGATCCGGATCCACAAAAATTTTTTCATCGCTGTGACTGCAACTGTTTGCCTTTTTTTGGTTTTTTTTTAATTTTACTCAAATCTAGACGGTGACCGGGCCAAACGGACTCCAAATTTGGATTCAGTGGGGTGAAAAACATGTTGGTAGGTGGGTTCGGTCAAAATTACAAACAAATTTTTTTTTTTGTGTGCCGGTGTAATAGATTCACCGTAAAAGTGAAATAATTCACAAATTTGCAGTAAGCTTAACTTCAACCTTGTATAACTTTCGGAGGATTGAATTTATCAAAAAATGATAAGAGACCTTTTTCATTCAGAGTTCAATTTCCTGTAAGAATATTGATTGTTCGTTCGATGGAGTTGGTTCAATCAAGAGAAATAAAAATCCAAACTTTCTAGAAATGTTTTTCCATGTTAATTAAATGAAAAATTTAGGGTTCAAATTTTGATTGAATTTTTATTTTGGTATCTTCTAACGAAATTTCAAGAACTTTTTGAAAAAAAAAATTAGTTGATTTTTTTGGCACACCCTAATCTAGATGGTAACTTTTGTCATCGGAGGTAGTTAAAATCGTCATTATTGCAATCATATAAAAACTGCGATATTCAGATGGAAAATTTAACTATCTATGTGGTACAGTTAACATGGGGTGACTGATTCCCAATACTTTTCAATCAATATTTTTAATCAGGGCGTAGCCTGTTCTTACAATACTTGAATAGTAGTATTTATTATAAAATTCTCTCCGATTAGTATTCATATTATAGAACAATTTAAAATTTTCTCAAATTACCGTTAACGATGAAGGTGGCGGGCTATATCGAGTCTGTACAAGATTAACAGCTTGAGAAACAGTTTGAGAAGGTATTTGAATTGGACTAGCTGTTTTCCGGAGACTTAAGTTTTCCGGTGCTGGTGTGTCATTTCTTTGGAGAGTAAAAGCAGAAGTTAACGATGGAGTATGCGATGGACTTAGGCTAGTAGGTCCAGTACTTCCATCGTCAGAATCATGAACACTATTTTCTTGTTTCATCCCTACTATTGAATCAGTGTCTGTAACCATAGCACCTATATTTGAGTTTGTTGATGTATTGATATGAGGAGTACAAGATGCAGAAAGTGAACGTGAACGAGATCTCGAACGTGATCTTGCTTTAGAAGATTCACGAGCATCAAGTGAGTCGGAGTCTTGATCTTCATTACTTGAATCATTGATTGACAATCTTAATCTTTTGGAACCTGAAAACAAAACAATCACATTTGTATTACTTTAAACCTAACTTTTAAACTAACTTTCGTACGTTAGGCTTAATAGTAGATATAAATTTTTATTTTTTAGTTTTAATGAGTTTAATCATATAATAACTTTTCCTTAAAAATTAAAAATTATACCTAAAACTTCCCCCTTTAATTTTCAGTTGAGTGTTTTTAAATCATATGATTTGTCCGAAAGTTATTATAGCTTAAATATTTCTCTAGCGGTTTAGGCACCACTGCCGAAACTCCGAGAAAACTCGAGGTATTGACGGAGCTTAGGCAGTGTTTTAACGGTGAAAACGCGGAGTTTTGTGTGCAGTTACGATACGAGATTCTGAAGTCGTTTTTTCGGAGTTTTCGTAAAGTATTGCCAGTGTTTTCACAGAGTACTCACGGGGTGCTGCTAGTTTTTTTACGGCGTATTCCCTAGCAATTTTGTAAATGCCGAAAAAATGTCGCAGTTATACAGTATTAATGCGGTATTTTTTCAGCATTTTTTCGGTTGTTTTGGTCAGTTTTTTCATCGAAATATTACGGAACATTTACCGTAAAAATGCGAATAATTTACGCTCAAAATGCGATATATTTACGCTAAAAATGCGGAATATTTACGCTCAAAATGCGATCCATTCACGCTAAAAATTTAGAATATTAACGCTGAAAATGCGGCATACTTATGGTAAAATGACTGTATTAAAACCATATTTAAAAAATGGTGTAAAATTAAATAATGCTCGAACTGGGATTCGAACCCAGAACCTCCCGAAGACATGCCGGATACTCTACCATTTGAGCTACCCGGTCTATACTAAAGATTCTTTTTGCTTATTCTACATACATTAAGCCACATCGTCCATCTTACGACAAGCATTTTTAAAATCAAATAATATAATTATATATGTGAAACAATATAACTTTTCGATTTTAGAAAATTTGCAATTTTCTAAGTGAGAAATTAAAGATTGAAATTAAAATTAGAATATATTTACTTAACATATGTATTCTTTTATATTCATAACCGCTAAATACCTAATTAAAAAATAATATTCTACATAGTATTTATTCAAAAACAGTATTTATTTTTGCAAAGTAGCGATGGAGAATGAAAAGCAAAGTTGGAAATTTTTCATTTTATTCATTTCTAACATAGAAGTGAACTGAAAATAAAACCAAATCTTTAATAATTGTCCATTATATCAGAAAATATTCGGCAAAATTACTGTATTATTACGATAATTATTTGGAATTTTTTGTGTAAAATTTGGGCATTAATGCGGTAATTGTATAGTATATTTTTGGTAACTGTACAGCTTAAGTGCAGTATATATACTGGATAATTACAGTATAAAAACTGGCCAAAACAACTATAGTTTAACCGCATTATTACCGAATTATGACGGTTAATATACGGCATGAGCATAAATGCCGAAAAATTATGATATTTTTACGGCATTCTTAAAACCGCGAGGGTTGTCCGTATTCTCAATGAGTATTGACAAAGTGGTGTTCTCATGGAGCGTCCACGGAGTATTGCAGGGATTTTCACGGAGTATTCTAAGAGTATTTGCGTAGTTTTGTTGTTTTTTTGCATGCTTTAACTTATTAAGCGCGATCGCACGACTGGGGCCTAAAAATCAAGTTTCCTACCTCGTCAAGAGAAATTGTATTTTTAATCCATAATCCTCATACAAATGTTTAAAAAAAAACGCCATTCGGCCACATCTGAAATGAAAGGTAGATTTCACAGAATGAAATTCTTGATAAAATAACATACATAAGTCGGTTTTACTATACATTGCCTGAAAATGGCTCAATTGCACTCTTAAAAATTCAAAAAATAGTGTTTTATTAAACTTCTACCAGACTTTTGAGCTTGAAGAGCTCAAAAACATAGAAAATCTATCTCTTTGAGCTCAAAATAACACACAAATTGTATTTTTCGAAGAGCTCAAAAACATCATAAGTGCAACTTTAAGCGCCTAGATATGGAATTAGCGGGAAGTTGCTGGGATGGCCTTCAGGGTGAACCGTTGTCCATAATTTTTTTTGTATATTTCTTTCATAATATAAAAAAAAAGTGTATGTACTTATGTACGCACGTAAGAAGTTATACTTCTTTGGCGTAACAAGATAAAAAACTTTCTAAAAATTTTATCTTCCGCGTTATCCTACGTTTGTAGAAAAAACGACCCTAATAATAGAAAAAAAGGTATTTAATACATTGAAAGTTTTATTATAACTTATTATCTAGTTAAATACAGTTTATTTAATTATCATAAAAAAATTATTTCTACATAATTAAAAAAATCTGGAAATCGGTTGATCGCGTAGGCCAACCCTAGAACTTCCCGCTAAGTTTGCATTTGAAGCACCTTAAAAGGTGTTCTTCGGTTAATATTTGAGCTTTTTAAGCTCAAAGCATAGTTTTTTACATTTTGAGCTCCTCGAGCTCAAATGAGCGTGTTCAGCAGAACTAAGTCCTGGGTAAACTTAGTAAGATATGTATAGTATAGTAGATAGATATATGTATAGCAGGGAATGCTTCGACTATACTTAGGTTAACTAAGTTTAGTCAGGACTTAGTTCGGCTGAACACGCTCAATATATTTATTGAACAACTATAACTTTTGAATGCTTTGAAAACTTTGAACACAAAAAATATATATATGGTTTCATTATGAATTTTTTGCCCGCTGAAAAATTGTTTTCAAAAAAACGTAAAAATTCAAATTTTTTTTTGTTTTTTTTTTTTTTGGAATTGCTTGATGGATTAACTCTCAAATCTAATCAGATCTAAGTTTTGATAAACCCTTTCGAATGACGTGTCGTAGAATTAAATCAGTCGATTCGTTTTTGAGAAACCGTACGACAAAAATTTATTTACACACATCCACACACACACACACACACACACACACACACACACACACACACACACACACACACACACACACACACACACACACACACACGGCTGGACATCTCAGCGGGAATAGTTAGAATAGCTTCCTGGGACCTCAAAATTTGGACATTCGATGAAAACTCGGCTTTCGAAAATCGGAACGAAATCAATAACGTCCCATTATTGGAAAATTTTCAATTTTCTTAATCAGAAGTTGAAAATATATTTTTATGTATATTTTATTTATATATATTTTATTCGGAATGATAAGAAACACGTGATGTAGGTTCAGAAACACTTGAATAAATATCGTGAATACAGTTGCCAGTTCTCACGCAAGCATACGTAGATGTCCTTACTTTTACTTTGTTGGTAACTTTTCTTGAAAAACTAAAATGTTGACTGGCTAACTTCAGGGTGTCGGTTTTTCATGATGGTGTGCGCACGCATCGTAAAAATTTACTCTCATCATTCTTCTCTAACGCGCCAGAAGGAGTATAACTTCAAAAAAAAGTAAAAGGATATAATTATTTCATAGAATTTTATAATTCAATCAGACATCATGCTCTAATTATTTAATGAAAAAAATGCCAGGTCTCTGATAGACTCAAACGCTGTACTTTGCATCTATCAGCCCGTTGCGTTACTCATTGATCCAAGTTACAGATGTAGAAGTAAAAGGCTTATTTATTTTATTTAGCGTTAGTTAATGTACCAGGCTTACGAGTAGTCAAAATGTATTATAATTGACAGTTAAAATGAATTAGTCATTATTTTAATAAGAATCTATTTTTTTAACTTTCTGCTAAGAAAATTGAAAATTTTCAAAAATCGGAAAGTTATTGTTTTTATCCCGTTTTTCGAAAATCGAGTATTTATCAGATCTCGACGTTTTGAGGTCCTAGGAAGCTTCCTTGACTATTCCCGCAATGGTGTCTGTATGTATATATGTAAGTGTATGAATGTGTGTGTGTTTTTTTTTCTTTTTCCTCTCTCCTTTAGGGGGGGGGGGGAATCCTTTTTGCGGATTCCAGGCGTAGCTGTTTGGCCTGGATATGTGACGACTCGACGCAGCATCATACTAAAACTCGACGCTAACGCCCCTACTCACTAAACCATAAACCCCTTTTCTTCTTTCCTCTAATCCCTCATGGGAACCGCCGTCAGGCATTACTTGGTGAGGGGAGGAACTAGCTACTGTTCTTCCTTCTAGTGGCTAAGGTGTTAACTTCCTTCCTTCTGTCTTCTGATATTTGCTCTTCTTCTTTCGGTGGAACGCAAATCTTTGAGGACTTCTGTTGGAAACGTGTTGGTAGCGTTCCAGGCAGCTTCTGGTGACAACATTGCTTCCACTAGTGAATCTGGTTGCATTCTCTAGTTCAGGATCCTCTCCAACTCTTCACGTTGTGGATCGAAACGAGGACATACAAATAAGACGTGCTCCGCATCTTCAGCAACTCCTGGGCAGGACGGGCACTCCGAAGAGTCATCGTGCTTAAAGCGGTGTAGATACTCTCGAAAACACCCGTGTCCCGACAACATCTGCGTAAGATAGTAATTGACCTCGCCGTGATTCCGGTTAAGCCAAATGTCGATCCGAGGTATAAGGCGGTGCGTCCACCTACTCTTCTCTGCAGCATCCCATTGTAGTTGCTATCGGCCTATGCTGTTCTGCCGTTCTTCAATTCTAAGTTCTTCAGGGCTCAGTGCAGTTGACCTTTTTCGTTGGTAAAGGGCTCGTCTTTCCTCTGCTAGAACTCTAAGAGGTAGGGTTCCGGCAATTACGCACACTGCTTCTTCTGATATAGTGCGGAAGGCACTCGCTACTCGTAGGGCACTCAGTCGATATACTGGTCCAGCTTTTCTCCATGATTCTTGGGTTTCCAATGCATCAGTCCAAATGGATATTCCGTAAGTGAGCACTGATGTGACTACTGATGACAATAGTAGCCTCCTGCGCTGCATTAGGCCTCCGATGTTAGGCATCAGCCGTGCGAGACTAGCTCTCACTACTGACGCTTTGGCACTGACGTGTTCCACCTGCTGCTTGAAGTTGAGTCGGGCATCCAGCATCACTCCCAGATAACGGATAAATGGTTGTGATGTGATTTATTGTTCTCAATGTGTGTGTGTGTGTGTGTGTGTTTTTTTTTTTTTTTTTTTTTTTTTTTTATAGAGGAGGTAAAATACGTTTACGTATGCCAGGACTTGGTGTTGTTGCCAGGACTAGGTGTTGGTGCCTGGGTATGTCGGACTCAGAAGACAATATTATTTTTCAACAATACCGACTAAACATCCTCCTCTCTCGTTTCCCTATAGATGTTACAGGGAAGACTGGATCAGGACCGCGTTAGCATTACTTCAATCCAGTCCATGTTGTGCCTCACGACACCTACTTCTTGTTATTACTGGTTTCTAATCCCTTTCTGCGATTTTTTCTTTCTAGAGATGCTGCGCGTAGGCTACTACAGCTGTCCAGTTTTCTTCTTTTTTGATCATGCAGGTTACCAAGCTCTCAGGGGAGAGCGCGGTGCCCATTGTTTCTTCGGTGCAGATTCTATCGTCCTTCCATCGATCACACTCGAAAAACGTGTGCTCGGCGTTGTCAATTTTGTCTGGACAGTATTTGCACGTTGGTGCCCTGTGCAAACCCATCTTGAATAGATAGGCATTGAACTGCCCATGTCCCGTCAGTAGCTGGGTCAGAAAGAAGTCCGTGTCCCCGTGCTTCCGAGAAAGCCAGACGTTGATGTTTGGGATCAGTCGCGCTGTCCATCTGCCTGTCTCTCCCGACGTCCATCGGTCCTGCCACTCTTGCTGCGTTTCCGTTTTCATCCTCGTTCTTGCCTCCTTCATGTTTTCGCCACCGATTTTAGCGTCGTAGAGTCTTGCTCTCTCGAACGCTAATAAGTCGATGGGCGCAGCTCCCGCAATGACCAATACAGCCGCTTCGGAAACCGTGCGGTAGGCGCAGGCAACTCTGAGAGCGCCTCGCCGCTGCACTACTGCCATTTTCCGCCGATAGGTTTTCTGCTTTAATATATCTGCCCATATTTCCGCTCCATAAAGCAGTACCGAATGGACTGCTTCCAGAAGGACTCTCCTCTTTTTGGTTCTTGGTCCCATAGTATTCGTCATAATTCTTGCTAGGCTAGACACCGTCTTGCTAGCTTTCTGGCATGCACTATCGAGGTGTTCGCGGAAAGATAGTTTCTTGTCTATCATTACCCCCAAATAGCGCAGGGCCCTTGTTGACGTTAGCGTTATTCCTCCCATGTCCACAGCAAATGGTTTTGGGAACCATTTTTGGTGTCAGAACGACCATCTCGGTTTTGTGTTTTGCGAGTTTCAGGTAGTGTTTATCGAGCCAAGTCTCGACAGCATCAATGATTTCCCGAACGAGTAGTTCGGCCTCCTCTACGCTGTCTACTATTATTGTGGCCGCGACGTCGTCTGCAAAGCCCGTTAGCTCCACTTGCTTTGGCAACGGGATTTCCAGAAGCTCGTCGTAGTCCGCGTTCCATAGATCGGGCCCCATTATTGAGCATTTGCGGCACGCCAGCCGTTATGGCGTATTCTTGTGGACCTTCCGTGGTTTCTGCTATCAGCTTTCTCTCGTCAAGGTAGTTGTCGACTAGTACCAGATTCTCCGGCTCCACGTCAAATTTGTGCTCCAGGGTGTCCAAAATATCTCTCCAATTTGCGCTGTTAAAGGCATTTCTAATGTCTAGCGTGAGGACAAGACACACCTTGCGGGCTTTGAGGCTACCAGTCCATGCTTCTCTCGCTGTCGCTACGACTTTCTGGATTCCGCTGACTGTTGAACGTCCTTTCCGGAAGCCGTGTTGGTTTGCGGCAAAACCTCCAGTACGGTCTATGTCGTTGCGAAATCTCCCTTGTATGAGCTTCTCGAGCAGTTTTCCAGCAATGTCCAGCATACAGAGTGGTCTAAACGACGAAGGTATTATGGGGGTTCCCTTACCTTTGTCTAAGAGAAACAATCTCTGCCGTTTCCAGACCATGAACCGGAGCAAATGCCAATCCAACGCTGAATGTCACAAACTGGTGATCACTGCCACTGTATTCTTCGGATACTGTCCAGTCTTCAATCATGTTGGCAGTCCTTGGAGTCGCCAATGAGATGTCGAGGATGGATTCTTGGTATCCTGGTCTTCTAAAGGTCGTGGTATTCCCGGTGTTCAGCACTATGAGGTCGAGTCTAGCCACGACGTTAGCGACCTCGTTTCCTCTGGTGTCGGAGAAAGCAGCGCCCCACTCAGCTGATTTAGCGTTGAAGTCTCCGGCTACGATAACTTCGCCGTCGAACTTAGTGACCGCATCTTCTATATTTGCGAGTTTCTGTCGGAACACACTTATCCCTTCGTTAGGTGAGAGATAGACGCTCATGAAGTAGGTTGTGGGGGTTTGAATCCAGACAAAACCTGCTCCACCTCCGCTGTTGTTGACGGTAACGTTCTTTGTGTTCACAATTCAAATTGCTGCCGTGCCCGTTTCGTCTGCGAACCATGTTTTACCTTCGATGTTTAGATATTGCTCGCAGATAAAGCAGACGTCAATTTTATCTTCGAAAACACGCTGGCGCAGCAGATTTTGCGCCAAGGCGCACCTATTCAGGTTGCCTTGTAGTATGCGGGTCATTTCTGACCTTTCGTGGCTTCTGCAAGTGCTTTGCGGAATGCCTTACATGCTCCAGTGCCAGAAATATGGCATAGACTATCCTGGGCATCTTTGTCCGAAGCACAAAGGAAGCATGTTAACTTCTCCGTGCAGTTTACGGCCTTGTGGTTCTCTCTGCCACATTTGTAGCAGCACCTGCTTCTGTCTGGTCTCGCACACTGACGTGTTTGGTGTCCATAACCAAGACATTTAAAAGATTGGAGCACCGGTAATACTTTATACATACTCTGTGAGAATACCTACAATACTCGTGAGTACTCCCCTTTTATGAAAAAAATTATACACAACGAGGCCTGTCTTGGCACAATACTGGGTTTCCCAGACCCGGCCGAACAATACTGGCCCACGATTGGACCACTACTCACCTGACAAGTCTTGGTTGATCAGTCTTGAGCCAAGATCGACCCAATATCTATCTAACAAGTCTTGGTTTGCCAGTCTTGAACCAAGACCCAGCCAATATTCAACTGACAAGTCTTAGTTTGCTACTCTTAGATCAAAATCTAGCCAATATCTTTATAACAAGTCTTGCTTGCCAGACTTCGGACAAGATCCAGCCACTATTGACATTATTAAAACTGTAAATTTGACAGTTTTTCTGTCATTTTATTGTGGTTTTTTTCTATGTAGTATACTTAAAAAAATTTCAAATCCGTTTCTGCTTCAACTATAGCGTCTATGTATAAATTATATTTTATAGCATTATGAAAAGAACTACTTTATCGGCCAAGTCGTAATTAACCACATGTGATGCATTGGATTTAACTTATACATTTATACATACGTTTAAAGTTTACAAATTCATAATATTTTTATTCATCTTTGTAGATTCAAAACTTTTCCCAATAATGTGGCCAGCCCAATGATTACCTAACCCAGGGACAAGACTGGTTTGCTATAGAATAACCGAGGCAAAAGGGCCCAGCCTTGGGCCAAGACTGGGCAACCAAGCCTTGGCCAGCCCAATGATTACCCGAGCTTAAGCCAGAATTGGGTAACCTAGTCTTGACCATTCAGTGGGAAATCCAAACTTAATTAATCATTAAGTTACAGAATTTTAAACAGTAGATATTTATTGTTTAATGAATATTTTTTAGCAAATGCTTAAATTGAAAATTTATTATTGAACAAAAACAATTACATATCGTCAAGATTGATACGGTCTTAAAAAAATTAAATTATGATAATTTAAAGTTGAATTTTTAATATTGATAATTTTTAACATTAAAATTTCAAACAAAATATTAAAAAAATATACAGAACAATGGACAAAGTCTAAAGTTATATAAGAACTTAACTCTTGCATTTTTTTGAGTAATAAACATTTGTAAGAAATCGTTAATTTTCATCAAAACACAATATTAAATAAAATAAATTATGAAAATAATAAACTGTCACACTTTGTTACCATAGGGCAAATGCAACTTTCACTTTATTTCCATAGTTAATAAAAGTTAGGTCTAAATAAAGAGTTAAATGGTCTAAATTTGCGTTAGCTCTGCATAAAAATGGAATAAAAAAAAAATTACAGTTAAAAAATTCCTTTTTATCACTTTCTATCAAATGGCATTGGCCAGACTTGAATAGTAACTGTGGCCCAGTTCTGGTAACCAGGCATGGGCCAGACTTGAAAATCGGTATTGAGTGAATACTAAAATTCAGTCTTGGCACAATACTTATTTTCGGTCTTGGCACAATACTTATTTTCAGTCTTGGCACAATACTTATTCTCAGTCTTGGCACAATACTTATTTTCAGTCTTGGCACAGTACTGATATTTAGTCTTGGCAGGAAGTTATCATTTGTATGCTTAGACGGACTTGGGCCAAGCTTGGATTTCAAGCTTGTCCCAGAGTTAATGAGCATTGCGCCAAGCCTTGGCCAAGTTCGGGCCGATTGTCATTTCCTCTAAGGGTCATTGAGAATGCTGTAAAAACTCATCGGAAACCCATATAAAAGGCTGTTGGAATCTTGTGTCGTAGCTGCACACAATACCCCGCATCTACGCAGCTGAAACACCGCGTATACTCGATTCATACCTTGATCAAACTCCAAAAGGGAGTATACTCCGCGTAAAATTCGAGTTTGCGCTGGGTCGTTGAAACCGCTAGGGTTTTAAAAAAATTTTTAATTAAATACCAATCAGACGTCTGAGCTCGAAGAGCTCAAAAACGTCGCTCAAGGTTAAATTTGGAGTGCTTTGCATTTGAAATTAGCGCGAAGATGCGAGGATGGCCTGTAAGGTTAACCGTTATACTCATTTTTTTTAAATTTAATTTTTGCCGAATCAGTTCAAATTATCAGAAAGTTCAAGTCTGATGGAACATACATGCATTTGATTCGAATTTTTTGGATGTTTGCAAGGCGTTTTAACTTCATGGCTATTGATCAATAAGTAATAAATATTAATGATGATAAAGAAATTTTATCTTGGGCTGTGATTAATTAACGCGTTACACGGTGAATATATGCACTGAAAAAACATTTTTTTTCCACCCAGAATACAAAGTATTTTTATCCAAGTATTTTTATATCCGATATACGTTTTCTTAATATAAAAATACTGGTATTTTTCGCCTGAAAATACCTAAGTTTTTTCTGGAGCTCAAACTTTATGCTGCGTTACTACAGCAACCGCAGCGGTGGCGCCGCCAATTCTCTGATTTCCCTCCAATTTCACAGTCCTCCAATTACACAGTGTTTGTTTACATCATTGGAAAGTTGTATATACTATTTTATTAATTATTGAACAATTACCAAGCTGTATCACAATTGATATTAAAATTTAAATAGATTCTTGGGTACGAAAAAAGTTGCTTAAACGGAATTTACCATCTCTAAAAAAAAATCTTTGAAGGTAATTTGTCTTCTTTAATTGATCTTTTTAAGAGTTATTGATTGTACGAATTCGATTCAATAAAATAAAAATAGAAATCAAGCCGTTGAAATTAATGAAAAATTCAATTTTACAATAATTTAATTTCTTTTTAATTGAATTATAATTAATTTTTAATTTTCTTAAATATGATACTGAAGTTAGCTGTCAATTTTAAAAATTTTTATAATATAACATTTTTTATATCATAAAAAAATGCTACTAAAAATTGTCACATAATTTTTATTAATTTTCACATGTGGAGTTTTTATTAAATTTTTTTTGTAATAATTTAATTACCATAAAATTCTAAAAAAATTCTCAATGTCTGTCAACTTCAGTGTCATTCTTAAATCAAATTATTATAATTTAATTTATTTAATTTTCTCAAATTTAATTATAATTGATAAATTAATAATTATTAATTTATTAATTATTAATTATAATAAAAAAGATCCACCGTATCATAAACATATCATATGCATCTCCCGGGAAAAATGAATTTGCCTAATTATATAAATTTAAATATGATTATATATTGAATATATAGAATTATATATGATTATATGTAAATTTTTATATAAAATATATATAATCATATATAGACTAATATATTATATGTATGTTTTATATAAGTCTGTATATGATTAGATCTGAGTTATCTAGGTCTATATATGATTATATATAAATCTATATATAATTAGATTTGATTAGACCTGAGATACCTACACTGAAAAAAAAAAAATACTTTTATTCAGAAAATTTTCTTGATACAAGAATTTATGTTCTTGAAAATTTTCAAGAATATATTCTTAGCTCAAGAAATTGTTAAATTGATTGAAATAATTTTTACTTAATTTAAATAAAGCTATTCTTTTGTTCATCTATTGTCCAAAGATAAATATTGATGTTCTTTTCAGAAATTAATAATTAATAATAATAATAATGATAGAATATTTGATCGTCAGCGAGTTTCTTTAACCAAGAAATTGTTAATTGAGTAAAAGTATTTTTTTTTCTCAGTGTAGGGCTATATATGATTATATATAAATTTATACATAATTAGATCTGATTAGACCTGTTATCTAGGGCTATATATGACTACGAACTGTTACCCGCCTGCTCTGCTGGGCGTTTATAGAATTGTATTTGTACATTTAAACTTGAAATTTAATTGGAGTATTGTATTGACTTACAGAGATTCCAAATTTCATCGAATTGGCATTTTCCGTTCATCCATGTGATCATTCGAGCTAATATTTATTGTAACTTTCAATGTGCAATTAATATAAAATTCCCGTGGCTTTCTTCAGAAAATGAATAATAATTGACACGAAGAAAAAAATTTGAAATGAGCATTGAAAGTTTCAGTTATAGTTATTGTAGGTCTCATAAGTGAAGTTGAAATCTGTCTAGCTTAAAGTGCAGCGAATTTTGCTGTTAATTAAAATTTCCTCTGTAAAAAGAACAATTCATCGGTTAGTGATCAACAAAAATAAATGTATGTTAATCTCTTAGTCCGTTGACTGAATAGCTACATGGAAAGTAAAATTTTGAAAACGTTGAATGACTTTTTAGCCGCTGCCAAAGAGACGATTGTTGTAAGAAAATATAATTATTAAGAAAGAAAAATATTTAAATCGGTTGACCTTGGAGGCCATCCCTGTGATTTCCTGTTTCTCTTGAGATTCTATCAAATTTTATATCTGTAGGAAATATATGAAATTTTTGACAATCATCACTTCCGCACTCCTATGTAGGGGAGGAATTTCGTAAGATCCTATTCGAGATGATTTCTACATTATAAACAAAAGGTTCCAACAAAAGTTCGAGGCCATAGAAACTATTGTTTGGAAATGAGAGATTTTCATTGTTAACGTGCCCGCAATCCCTTATGGGGTTAGAATTCGAGAAAATCCATTCTTAGCTGAACTTGACATCATACACGAAAATTCCTACCAAATTTGGAGCCTGTAGAAGTTATTATTTGTAAATTAAAATTTTAGATTTTAATACCCAGCCCCGCAATCCCTATCAGGAGTAGAAATTATTAAAATCCATTTTGAGATGATCTCTTCATAAGAAATAAAAAATTCTTACCAAATTTATATTTTTTAGAAGTTATATTTTGGAAATTAAGAGTTCTTATTGTCAACACTCACTCCCGCGATCCTCATTGGAGATGATTCGTTGTAAAATCTCCTTTTAGATCAATTCTATATCACATATATTTTTTATATGTGATATAATTATCACATATAACTGTATTAATTAATTTAACTTATAAAAATCAATTATGTATTCGATTTGCATTAATTGTAGGTATTTCAAGCTTTACTCTTCCAGTAAGTCTCGTAGGTAAGCAGGTAGCGTGTTAGTCTTTAAAGCGTCAGGTCTCCGGTTCGATCCCCGCGCACGGTGAATTTCTTTTATTTTTATAGATATAATTATATCTAATTATATATGATTATATCTGGCCAATTTTCAGGTCTAATTATATATAACTATATATGATTAGGCAAATTCATTTTTTCCCGGGTTAGTTAAAGTTTTTTTTGAGACAAAAAAATTGATAAATCGAAGTTGTCAGACTTCGAAAAAATAACGGTTTTGTTGAAGAAATTGAAATATTTGATGTATCGTGATTTTTGAAAAACTTTTTGTATTTTTTTCTGAAAACTACATTTAAAAACAATAATTTAAAAACAAAAAAGTGCCGAAAGGTCAATTTGTGAAAAAGTTATAGCACTTTGAAAGGAAAAGAGCGGTTTTTTTTTTTAAATTCGTAACTTTTTTTGGGTTGGGTAAAAAAATCTGAAAAAATTCAGAAAAATGTCTTTGGTAGGATAGAAAATGATAAAAAAGTTTCAGCGAAATCGAAGGGGGTCGGGTCAAAACCTCGGTGATTTGGCATGGAATGCCCCATATATAAATCTGTATATGATTATATCTTATCAGATCTAATTGATATAAGATCATATATATAATTAAACGTAAAGCTATGTAAATTATATCTAATCAAATGTAAATTATAAATTTATCAATATTTATTGATTTTATATTCTTTAGTGATTTTAACATAAATATAAGTACCTGAATTTTTTTATTAATAATTACAGATGAAGAGCTAAATTATATTCTACTAGTATACGTTGCATGCGCAAGCACGCGTGTGAATGTTGGTATGGAATTATCTATATTTTCATGCATATATTTGACCAATCACGTTACGAATAGTTTGCTTGCATGATATATTTTCATATTTTTCATCTTAATTATAAGAGTGGATTTTATTTTGTCATTATCATTATTTATAAATCAATACTAAATAAATAATACATTTTGCTTATACATATCGAAGTAATACATTTATTATAAATTACGTATAATATTTTATGTTATTTATTCATTTATTATTAAAATTATTTGAAAATTTTGGAAAAAATTCAAATAATTAATGAAATATTTATAAATCTGACAACATATTAGTTAGTTACAAAGACATCACCACGGAGCAATCACATATTCTGCACTGTCAAAACTAGTATTAAAAGTCTTCGATAGATGGCGCATGGCTGCGGAATTGTTCCTTTTCTAGATACTTGACTTTGAAGTGTCAAGTTCCAAAAAGAGTAGAATTTTTGTACTCTATTAGAGAGTGTATCTGTTTTTGAATAAAGTTGTACAAAGAACTAAAATGAATTTTGTATCAACTACACGGAAAGAAAATTATATGAAAAATTACGATGAAAACATCGTAATTTTTAGTATAGGACATTGTAGTGCCGGACTAGAACTCAAATATCATAATTTATACGATGCAATATCGTAAATTTGTATCACTCAAATTAAGAAGAACTTCAGGTCACCGGAAAAATAATTCTGAATCACCGAGGAATCAAACCCGGTTTTCTCTCCGTCACAAGCCCAAGGTTTATCCTCTTACGCTATCTGAGGAAGTATCGAAATATTCTGTTCAGTCACACAATAAGAACCTCCATACATTAGTTGGTCATCTTTCGGTGGTGGCGTCGCAAACTACTGGACTGTCTCTCTTTTATTAAAACATATAGGGGAGGGTGGGGCGCAACGGCCTACTTAAGCTGATTATTTCTTTTTGTGGTTTCTAATGATTAAATTTGTTTATTTTCCGTCTATTTCGAATAAATCAGTCGAAATTTTGCAGAAAATCGAAAAAACCCGAATCAAAATTAAAAAACTAATTTCAGCCTCCAAATTCTACTCGAGGGTAAGGACGCTGAAATCAGTTTTTTATATTAACCCAAGCTGTACAGCGAAACCTTAATTTCAGCCTAAACTTGGTATTTTTGTCCACTTTTACCAAGTTTAGGTTGAAATTAGTATTACAGAACCCTAAAATGACCCTCCAAAGCCTACAGTTCGATCGAGAAGAAGATCCTCATTGGTTTATATGAAATAGGTGAGAGGAAAGAAGGGAAAGGAGAAGGAATTTAAATAAAAATGGCTGCTGGGAGCGGGAAAAATTAAAAATTTTAATTTTTTTTATTTATTCATTATCCTCTTTAAATAGATGAAATATAAATAAGTGTGAAGTTAATTAAGTATCGAATTAACGCAAAAATATAATCCCTGATTCTTTATTGATTTAAAAGTTAAGGCGCGTGAAGCGTGAAATTTGAATTCCTAGTAATTTATAATTCTCATATAATTTATAAAATTCGCTATGTGAATTAACAAAAAAATTAGCATTAAAAAAAACATTTGATAAAAATGTTTTCTTTATTTTATTTTTTTTTGTTTTTTATAATTTTTCTATTTTATTTTGATTTTTACTTTTTTAAAGGAGGCGGAGGGGGAGGGGATAAGGTATCTCATCACATTTACATTCATTCATCTTAATTAAGTTTAACGCTTGCCTTATAAATAATTTTCTAAAAACGCCTATTGCTCTAACCGAGATTCGAACAGTAGGTCCCAGGACAATTGGTCCCAGGACAATTCATCTCGCGATGTTGTGTCAGCGTCATAATGCCCGCGACAAATTTGAACAATTTTGAATAAAAGATAAAGGGGGAAGAGGGGACCTTTTTTTACTCAGTAGGAAATTTTTTGGTAACTGAAAAAATATAATTCGGACAGCTCGGACCGGGACTCGAACCCGGATCGTTCGTTTACGCGCCAAAGGCTCTACCAGTTAAGCTATCCGAGGCACTATCCGTAACTACCATTCAGTCACCTATTAAGACCTGACTTGAGTAAATACCGCCGTCCATCTTACAGTAAATAACAACTATTAATTTGTAGTTAAATTTGTCGTATAGACAAGTCAGCGACACAATCGGGGGTGAAATGTCGTGGGACCAGTTGTCGGTGGACCGAACAGTACACCTAACGCACGCGAGACTACAACTTATCTGCAACGCAATACGAACGTTGGAGAAATTTTCATGTCAGGACTTTTATTAACCAAATGTATAGATCTAAAAAACTGATTTCGGCCTCCTTGCCCTCGAGTAGAATTTGAAGGCTCAAATTAGTTTTTTAACTTTGACTCGGGCGAGCATTAGCTTCACAAATAAGGAGAAGAAAGAGTCCCACACATCTATCATGCGATAATTTTTTAAGTACGAAATGATAAATATCGAAGTCTCAATTTTTAATTATTATCTTTTAACATTTCGACATTCACATAGTGAATATTACTGTTTGAAATAGTATTTTCACCACGTAAATAATAAATTCTAGAATTTAAATGATAAATATTATGAGGTGATCATTTAAATCACGATTTTACTGTTTAAAATGATAATTTTTTTCAGTAGATCATTACTTATTATAAATCGACTAAAGTAAAAGCCCCAATTATTGACAGGGGTCTAAATATTGACACCCTAAATTATTTTTAAATATATTTAATTATCTGTAATAAGAATAACTATCATATAAATTTTTATTAAATTTTAATTAATTAAAAAATTGAAAAAAAATTACTGTCAGTTCTAACCAGTTTACGAGCATCTATTTTCTTAACAACTTTGGTTAGAAAAGCATTTTATTCAAATGCCGAGTTTAAATTAATTTCTTCATCTAATTATAATGATCTTTATTTTTTTAATTAACAATCTATGAAAAATTCATAAAATTAAATAATCGAAATTAATTGTATGCTTTATAATATTTCAATAATGGATGTCAATAACTAGTTGATAATTTTTAAGTTGAATCTCATATTGACAGCCAGTAGACAGCGTTATATGACATTTTTTTTTACTTTGACCTAAAAAATTTACTTTAAGAGTTTGAACTTTTCTGATTCAATGAATTATTTTTAAATTAATTTTTACATTTTTAATAGTAATTAATCACTTTTATGGAAATTATTATTAATAAACTTTAATAGTATTGATTACTTAATAATGAGTTTCGATAAATTAAAATAAGCAGATAATTTGACACATGCACAGTATAGGTGTCATTAATTGGGGCTTAGATATGTCAATAATTATTAGATCAATCAGTTTTTTAATCTGTCAATAATTGGTGTATCCGAATAATCTATTTAATTATTTAAAATTAATTAGTAAATATCACTGATTATCATTTTAAAAAAAGAAATTGATTAGTAAAAACATTACTTGAGACATTACCACGAATAAAATTCAACGATATTAACATTTTATTGCTTAAAAAAATGAAATCATAACTTTGTGTCTTATAGTGTCAATAATTGGGGCTTTTACCTTATTATTTATTACAGTTTCCTTTTTTCCGTTTAAAAAAAAAATGAGTACTGTTTATTTGTGGTATTGAAATTACTATTACTTTTTTTAACTTTCTCTACTAATAAACTTTCGAGTTTGAAACAGTGTAATAAATTTATCATATGTGTGTTTATATTACCCTATGTCCATATACTTATTGCTACTAACATATAATATGTATTTTAACCAAATTTTTGAACTTTAGTTTTTCATATTCAAAGTTAAAGTAAAAAGTTTGAAAATTTTATTGAGAGCATAAAGTAGAAAAATTTTAAGTCCAAAATTGGGCTTAATTAATGTTTTCAACTGTAAACTTACGAAATTCTATGTTCTATGAAATCGTAAAATTAACCTACTTATGCTTTTAATAGGCTGAAGTACTGCAAAAAAGGTGTTCAAAGCGATTTGAAGGTTTTGGAGGTTGAAAATATTATTCTAAAACACTAATTTTGGCCTCCATACCCTATTTTCAATACATTGAGGGTCAAAATAATATTTTACATTCAGCGGTAGGCACAACATCAAAAGAAAGTAGGCTTTTGAGGCTCGAATTAGTATTTTAATTTTGACTTGGGAAAAGTTATTTTTTTCTGGAGCACGACGGCCCACTCCCCCAAAAAAGCACATAAAAAAATTTTTTTTTTCTGAAGCCATTACCATCAAAATCTGTAGATTCTCCTCCCAGAAAAAGTCGTAGAGAGAAAATCACGATTTTACGAGTCAAGTATCGCCAAGAACTCAAAGATAAAAAAGATCAAAATGAAGCAAAAAAAGGAACTCAGTTAAACAAAAAACAAATAAAATAAAATAAAATCAAAACCAAAAAATTTGAAAAAAAAAATGTTTAAAATATAAAAATGATGATTGCCATTGTCTTTAGTGCAATTGACTTTACTCAGAATCCACAGAGTCATGGATTCAGTGTAAAAATTGCAATAAAAAATGGTCTCATGATTTTTGCGTAAGTATTGACGAAGATTATTCCGACAAATATTTCTGTGATCATTGCGAATAATCGTATACCGACGTTCTAATGAGCAAATTGTCTAACTCCATTTCAGAGAATCTTCCATTTGTACCAAAATACAATTAATTCGAAATTTATTATCACTTTAATAAACCATTTAATTTTAGGTATCACTTTAATAAACCATTTAATAAGTGAGGTATAATATTTTGGTTTGGATCATTCAAATAATTTATAATTGGACTATTACTATATCAAAATGTTAAAAAATCACCCTCTAAAAAATAAGGAGTCAGATCAATTGCTAATTAGACCGTCGATATTAAATTATCTCGATGTGATTTCCAAATTATCGAAAATTTATATTTCATGTTTTATTGAAAGTTGAATTTTTGTTAACATTTTTAAAAAATTATTATAAATTTCATTGTTAAGCTGTTAATTAGTTTTAAACAGATAATTATTAATTTCTTTTATTGCACTTAGAGGTTTTAAACCTGCGTACAAGAAAAAAAACAGAGATGGTATTCAGCAATTAATTGGTTACATTAATTTACATTAATTGAAATCACATGTTGAGTCTTCAGATTGAGCTTTTAATATACGTAATATCTTGAACCAGATACCCTTTTGAAACTCAGCTCCTCAATTATACCATCATGTATGTATAGTTTTTGCTTGTTTATAGTTATTTTAATCCTATTTCATGAAAAATAATATTATATGGCTGCCGAAATCGCAGAAAAAGTCACCGAACTGAAAGTCAGAAAAAATTAACTGTATGGAAACGGAATCATTTTGACACGCAATTTTCACAAGGGTTCTGGCGAATTCCCTAAGGAATAAAACAAAAAAAAATTAAATCGTGAAAATGATTTTTGACAAAGTTGTGGTGTTATCAAGCCCAGTGCTCCTGTGAATACCACACTCATATTCATTTAATTCGTCAGAAAAACCAGTTTTGCCCGAGAAATTTTATTTAATCGATAAGAAAATTTTTTTAACGTGTTCTGTAGTTATTATTATTTATCTCAATATCCTTTTTATACATAATTTTTTTCGTTTAATTTATGAAAATCACGTTTGGATCGAAATCACGATTTTTAGGCGAGAGTAGAGCATACCTGCGCGATTCGCGCTTAAGGCATGCAATATTGAAAGACTAGTCCTGGATTACGATGTTACTATTGTAATTTTTCATATGATTTTTTTCCGTATATGAGTTAGTGTCGTTCATATTTTCTAAACAACAAAATAGAATCAGAAATGATAAATTTCATTTATGCTTCAGGTTTATCTACATCTTGATATGGCGATATCAGCCCTGATCAGGCCATATCAAGTCTGATATGGCAAATTCTTATATCAGGTCTGATCAGAATATTTTTTCACGGGCTTATATATAATCATATATGATTACCCGTGAAAAAATATTCTGATCAGGCTTGATATGAGCTGATAAGGCCATATCAAAATTTTTGATATGTTCATATCTGGCCTGATATGATCTGATGTGTCCATATTTAATTTTTGATATGTCCTGATATGGCCTGATATGAAAATTGGCCATATCAGGTCTGATCAAGCTTTATTAATTTGATATGTCTATATCAGACTTGATATAGCTTGATATGCTCATATCTAATTTTACATTATTTTTAAATAGGTCCTGATATGCCCTGATATAACCTTATAAAGTTATATATATATATATATACTTTGATAAACTTAAAAAAAATCCCTGATCAGGGTTGATATAACTTGATATGGATTCATATAGTCTGATATATTCATACCCTTACCAGCATATAAGTAGTCTTATATACTCATTTAAAGGCATACCCGAATGAAAAAAACTATTTATTATTATATATGATTCATATCTAATTATATAGAAGCATATGTAATTAATTTATAATTATATAGATGTATATTATATATATATATAATTATATATATATAATTCATATACAATTATTATATATGAATCATATAGAATTTTATATAATTTTTTTTACTCCAGTGGGTATTTTGTGATTACCATAAAACATTCTCTTTTTCTATCTAAGAGTCTGTTACTCCAATGATTAACAATCTTTTAATATATAGTATTTTTCGGATGAAATAATAGGAACTTAAAAAAAAATTTAATTTCACAAAAATGATTAGTTTTGTCAAGTTCAAAAATTGTTAGCCAGGCCCTCCAGCAATATATAGTTCCATATACTAAACAAATAATTCTATCAAAATTTAAGCTTTCAATTCTGATTTTACCTCGATTATTTTTTTAATTTCAAAGAAATTATAAATTCTAAAGCAACGAAGTACCTTAACAATATATCGTTGAATCATTTTTGTGATTTCATGTATACATAGATAATTTTATAAATCTACATATAGATACCATTATTATATATAAATATTGACAGTTAATAATTAATAAATTAGATAAAAAATTTTGTTCACTACGAATCGATCATGTATACGATTTGCATTACTTGTAGTTATAATAAACTCTGTTCTCCAAATAAGTCTCTTAGGTAAACGGGTAGTGAATTAGTCTTTCAAGCGGTAGGTCCATGGTTCGATTCCCACACGGAAAAAAAATCCTATGAAAAATTACTATAGTAACATTGTAATCCAGGACTAGACTTTCAGTATCTCGATTTTTACGATGCTGCCGTCTACAGAATACAATTTGAATTATTGAAAATTACGATGTTATTTAGTAAATTTTTTTTCCGTAAGAGCAAGTGAATAAGGACGCATACTATATGTTTTAATAAAAGAGAGACAGAGTCTAGTAGTTTGCGACGCCACCACCGAAAGATGACCAACTACTGTATCGAGGGTCTTATTATGTGACTGAACAGAAACTTTAAATATTCCCTCCGATAGCGTAAGGGGATAAACCTTGGACTTGAGGCGGAGAGGACACCGGGTTCGATTCCTGAATGATACAGAATTATTTTTTCGGTGACCTAAATTTCTTTTTAATTTGAGTGATAGAAATTTACGATGTTGCATCGTATAAATTACGATGTTTGAGTTCTGGCCCGGCACTGCAATGTCCTATACTAAAAATTACGATGTTTGCATTGTAATTTTTCGTATAATTTTCTTTCCATGCAATCGCGCCGATTTTTTTATTTCCTATGGAAATAATTATACCTAATTATACATAATTATATAGGGCCATTTTTTATTTATAATTATGTAATATTATGATATATAATTTTTTTTTTACCCGGGCGGGTACATAATCTGATATACTTTCTATTATAAGTATATAATTATAACTATATATAATTATAAATATGTAATTATAAAAGTTCATATCTATACTTATATCAAGGCATATATAGTCTGATATGGCCAATTTCCATATCAGACCTGATATGGACGGGTTATATCAGGCCTGATATAGTCTGATCAGAAAATTTTTTCACGGATATGTATGATTAGACCTGGCCAAATTTCAGGTCTAATTATATATAAGTGATTATATCTAAATATATATGATTAGGCAAATTCATTTTTTACCGGGCTGTGTCAAATAAGGTTAAATTGACCATATTTTTATTTTGGTATTTTGCTGAGGAAGAAACCGAGTTTTTTAAAAATCACTATACTTATTAGTGTAGGAAAAAAACTTTGGTATTCTCTACACAGGTATAACAGTTTCTTTACTGGAGGGAAAAATTTCCTAGGTGGAAAAAAACTTTTTTTTCAGTGTGGTGTTAACACCGTATACAAATCTTGGGTGTATTATGCTGATATACCGTGAATACACCATGTGTGAATGGAACAAATATTTGATGAACACACGATGTTTACACTATATATTCGAGGCGTGTCAACGGATTCTGTGTGTACTTTTCCGTAACTTTAAAGTCGCAATGGTTTCGAAAGTGAAGTTTCTATCCTCCATGAAAAAACATATTTATGTCATATACCGAAAATTTTCTTATCTTGAGTGAGGCAACTAATTTCTGAATAATTATTAAATTGAATTTTAAGAAATTACTTTTAATTTGACCTATAAAACATTTACTTGCAATGTTTACTACATAAGTTATTAAGAAAAAAATCAAAATAATCTATTCTTGATAAATCTACCTTACATCTTGGTCGAGGCCGAATGGTGTTTTTATTCAATTTTATTTCTAAGATTCTTTGAAAAATTCTATTTTCAACGATTTTTATAATTTTTTGAAAATTAAAAATTTTCTTTTGACGGAGTTGAGAGGTGATCGGTATTTGTCTGACCTTATATCTATAAAACAAAAATTATTTACGACATTTAACCTATTGACAATAAAAAATACATATTTACAGAAGAATAAATACATAAAGAAAAATAACTGTCTCAAATTCAGAATGATAACGGAGAACGGCTGACATATTTTACGTTGAATCATTCACAAGATTCGCTTGACTGATTCTCGTTAACAAGGCGAAAAGAGGGTGAACACTCATACGACTGGTAAATTGTATATACTATACTATCGTTAATAGTCCTTGAAAGTTAAACCACCGCCACTTGAACCACGACCATTATCCAAAAGAATATATGTACACGTGCACTTGGATAACTTGGTGGGTATAATGTGTGCTTTTTTATTTTTCTCTCGATCTTCATCACTTTTCTCGCTTCAATCTTTTCTTCAACCTTTTTTTTTTTTTTTTTTAAAGAAGGATCATCATTATGCTATGATCCATTTGGTTTCATCAAGTGTTTAGCTATAACATGAATTGTACACTATAGCAGGTGAAGGACAAAAGGACTGTAGAAATCTTACGATGCTCTTACGATATGGCATTGCATCTTCATTCAATTATTATGTCTATACGTTGAAAATATATAGGTATATTATATAATACTTATACTGGCCACTTGATATGAACCACTTCGGATACATTTTACAGCTACATCAACTGAGCAAATGCTGGAACTTTTTAATGAGCGGTCAGAACTATAAAGTACTTCGTAAAATTGTTGTATTACTCGCTCCACTCTTCAAATTTTTATTCCCTTTTACTTTCTCACCCAATATACCATGCTCAGTTTCTCTTTCCGTATATAATTCCTCGTTTGCTTTTATATCATTTTCCTCTTTTCATCAATGTATCAATAGAAAGCAATCGGTTGGTTATTAAAAGGTATTTCATGTGAATGGCTATTTGTAGGTTCTATAGTTTAAAAGCTATTAATGGATAATGTTTGAAGTAAAAAAAAAAAATAAAAAAATTTGTTTTCTTGGAAAAATAAACAAATTCTCCCAAATAATGTTCAGATGGAAATTTTATGATGATGGAATGCATAGAAAACCATCTGTGAATATATAAAAGACTAGCTGTTGATCACCCGCTTCACTAAGTTTAAGTTGAATTTGCTAATATATTTAAGTAGAACAATGTTTTAAGCTCACCCAACCATTTACCATTAATTATAATTTTGATAACTTTTGTGAACTTTCATGATTTTTAATATGGAAAGAAAAATGACACTAATACTACTGAAGTAGGGGAGAAGGGGGTCAATTGAACCAAAAAAAGTTAAGCGAATTTTTATTATTCGAATTAAAACTAACTAATAATTTATTTTTTCTTGGAATGGTAGTTTATTATGTCTACTACACAGTAAAAAAATTTTCGTCATTGTGTAAAGTGTAAAAATGTTTGTGTAGAATTTAACATTTTAATGTGTAGAACTTAACATTTAAGTATATTGATTCAACACAATAAAGTGTTGATTCAACACAAATTGTGTAAAAAAAGTCATCAACACAAATTTTGTGTTAAATTTGACGAAAATTTTTTTACTGTGTATCATTATCAATCCATAAATTAGTCAATAAACAACGAGTATTTTTAAAAATTTTTAATTTATGCAAACGCATCGAATGGTTCAATTGAACCTCGCTCTGGGGCAATTGAACCAATAAAAGTTAAAACTCAAACCCGAACTTTTAATAAATAATATATTAATTGTTATTTTTTTATATTACTATTGTACATATTTAATGCACAGATATTATATTATATAAATTAACGATGAATAAAAAAAAAATATTTATTATAAATTCAGTTAATCAAATTATTAGGTTATTTACCTGAGTATTTTTTACATTGAGTCAAGATGCGCGCGCATGTATCATGCTTCTCCGTGGTTCAATCGTCCCCGGGTCTAATGGTTCAATTGACTCCTTATCATTTTATGATAGTCAATAGTAAATAGGTAAATAATTAAATAATCCATTATATCACTATAAATGAATTCGGGGATTATAAAGTATAAGTATATACAACTACTACAAGTCAAACTTCATCAATTAATTCAAAAATTTAAATATTATTAAACAATTTGTTATCAGCCGAAAAAAAAATTGTGTGTGTCAGCTCTGACGCACGACTGGAGTTTACTCCTTACGAACAATTATATCATATATATTAGGGTGTGCCAAAAAAAGACGATATTTTGTTTTTTCGCTCTCCGTTCAAAATATCTCAGAAGATGTCCCAACAAAGCTCCTATTAAAAGTGGACCTCAAAATTTCAATTCTAAGAGGTCCTTCATCGAACTTAAAGTTTTTCCGTTTAAATAACATGGGAAATATGATTTTTATTAGTTTTTTGTCCTGCAAACTGTGATGAAATTATTTTCCAAAAAAACGAATGAATGAACCTTGTTTATTATTAAATTTGGTACAAAAAATTTTATTGAGTCCAATTTCTATCTTAGATATTTGATTTGTTATATAGCTTTGAAATTCAAATTTACGGTTTTTTGCATTGTTTAGCTAAACTGTAAGCTAAACCTCTCATAACTTTCGAACGGCTCGACCGATTTCATCGCAGTTAGTGCAATTCGAAAGAGCTTGACCAAACTTAGATTTTGAATACAATTTGAATTGATTCGGACAGGTAGATTTTGAGAAATCTAAAAAAAACTACAAAAAAAATTTTTCTCAAATGTGTTTTCTTAATAACTTTTAAACGGCTCTACCGATGGATTCCAAAAACTATTCAGCTCTCAACATCAAAAAACCATGTCGATTGCCGCAAAGCTCGTCAAAATCGGTTGATTTGATCGTGAGTTATTTTTGATGAAAAAAATCGAAAAAAAGTGATTTTCGAATTACACCGGAATTTCCGGTCTGATCAATTTGCGTTTGAAAGTATATCATAGAATTCAAAAAACTGCGTTGAATGCTGCTAATTGCGTGAAAATCGCCTTATTCATTCAAAAGTAATTGCAGTTTGAAAATTTAAACAATAGTGTTTTATTAAACTTCTATTAGACTTTTAAGCTCGAAGAGCTCAAAAGCTGAGAATAGCTAACTCTTTGAGTTCAAAGAGCTCAAAATAACACATGAATTACATTTTTGAGCTCAAAAATATCTATTAAATTTATAATTAATATTAATATTTATAATATAGAATATTTATAACTAATATTAATATTAATATTCTATTAAATATGAAATCACTATGCTAGCTGTAAGTCATCTTGTTATAAATCAAAAATTGTTTTTTTATATACTAACTGTTGTATTATTAACCCTGTTAATGGCCCCTTGGCTGTTGGGTTTGTTTATTTAAATAAAATAAAATAAAAATAAAATAAAATAAAAAGCTCAAAAACGTCATAAGTGCAATTTTGAGCGCTTAAGAATGGAATTAGCGGGAAGTTGCAGGGACGGCCTTGAGGGTCAACCGTTTTTCTAATTTCTTTATTTTCTGCAAAATTTCAACTAATTTATTCGAAATAGACGGAAAATAAACGAACTTGATCGTTGAAAGCCACCAAAAGGAAAACCGGCTTAAGGGGTCATCAGGTTCCGCGACAATTGATCCCGCGACATTGTATTCCTGATTGTGTCGCTGACTTTTCTATATGAGAAATTTAACTACAAATTAATATTTGTTATTTACCGTAAGATGGACGGCGGTGTTTACTCAAGTCAGGTCTTAATAGGTGACTGAATAGTAGTTACGGACAGTGTCTCGGATAGCTTAACTGGTAGAGCCTTTGGCGCGTAACCGAACGATCCGGGTTCGAGTCCCGGTCCGGGCTGTCCGAATTATATTTTTTCAGTTACCCGAAAATTCCTACTGAGTAAAAAAAAGGTCCCCCCTTCCCCCCTTTATCCTTATTCACCCAATTCCCAAATTTTCCGTGGACATTATGACGCTGATACAACATCGCGGGATGTAATGTCGCGGGATCAATTGTCGCGGAACCGGGCCATCATACCCCAGGCTCCCCTACATCTACGTGTTTGAAAAATATTTTTTCTCGGGTATTAATTGCCAAACAAAATTAAATACTAAACCAATAATAAGCCATCAAACTTATGCCAGAAAATGCAGTGAATTCTTAAGAAGTTATTAATAGTTATAACATTATCGATACCCATACAGGAATCC
The DNA here is from genome assembly GCF_020080835.1 of Cotesia glomerata. Classification (NCBI taxonomy): domain Eukaryota; kingdom Metazoa; phylum Arthropoda; class Insecta; order Hymenoptera; family Braconidae; genus Cotesia; species Cotesia glomerata. The sequence goes on from NC_058162.1 coordinate 16,432,064, forward strand.
CCAGAATTGAACAACGGGGCCATGTCTGGGACATTATTGGGATGCTGATCTTGGCAAACCTATATTGTTCCATGCCCGGGTTATAACTGGGCAATCAGCGTTGGCCATTCCAATGATGACCCAGGCTTAGGCCAAGACTCGATAACCCAGCCTTGGCCAAGCCTAGAGCCACCCCAACTTGGGCCAAGTTTGTGTAACCTAACCTTAGCCGTTGGATGGTAACCCTAACATGGGCCAAGACAATAACCTAGCCTTGACCAAGCCTAGAATCGCCCTAACTTGGGCCAAGTTTGTGTAACCTAACCTCGGCAGTTGGATGATAACCCTAACATGGGCCAAGACTGAATGACCTAATCTTGGCCGTTGAATGGTATCCTAGACTTTGGCCAGAAATGGGCAATCTAGCCTTGGCCAGCCTAATAATTACCCAAGCTTGAGTCAGAACTGGGTCCCCGAGCCATGGGCATTCAATAGCGACCCAGACTTGAGACAGGACTGAGCAACCTAGCCTTGGCCGACTCAATGATTACCGAGCGTTAGCCAAGATTGGGAAGACTGGTCTTGGCCATTGAATGGCAACTCAGACTTGAGCCAAAATTGAGCAACCTAACTTTATCAATTTAATAGGAAATCCAAACTTAATTAATCATTAAGCTATAGAATTTGGAACAGTAAACATTTATTGTTTAACGAATATTTGTTAGCAAATGCTAAAATTAAAAATTTATCATTTAAACAAAACAATTGCATATCGTCAAAATTGCTTTAGTCTTAAAAAGTTAAAAATATAATGATTTCTAGTTGAATTTTTAATATTGATAATTTTAAACATTAAAATTTATAGTAATATATTAAAAATATACAGAACGATGTACAAAGCCTAAAGTAATTTAAGAACTTGACTTTTGCATTTTTTTAATTAATAAACCTTTGTAAAAAATGGATCATTTTCATCAAAACACAATATTAAATAACAGAGATTATATAAATAATAAGCCGTCACACTCCGTCACCATATAGATTTAGCTTATAAGAATGATGAGATGTGCGTCAACTTATCGGTAGTACGACGTAGGAGTTAGTTATCGGTCTGGCAAGCGCGCGGCTCGGGTCCGAATCTCGGTTCGGGTAAGTGCGATTTTCACTTTATTTGTATAATTAGCGAAAATTAGGTATAATTAGGAGTCAAGCAATCTAAACTTGCGTTAGCTCTGCATCAAAATTAAAATAAAAAAATTTCAATTAACAAATTCCTTTTTTATTATTTTAACTAACAACTACCCATTTTATACGAAATAATGTAGAATTTTACTATTTTATTTCAAAGAATTTAATTTATTCGAAATTGGGTTCTAAATACTAATCTGTTTTAACATTAAATAATTCAAATCTTAATATATTTTATAATCTACTTCTTTTAGTAAATTATATAGTGGTCAATAAGCCTGGGCTTGCTTTGGCTTTAAAACTTGGGCCAGTCGTGGTTAACAATCTTGGTCCAGTCTTGGCAACCAAGCTTGGCACCCTGTTATCACTCCAGCCTTCTACCAAGGCTGGGCTAAAGCTGGTTTGCAAGCTAGGACCAGAGTTTTACAAAGTTCTGCCAATTCCGAGCCAAGCTTGGCCCTGTCGCAATCTTCTGTTTGGGTATTCCGTCAGTTTCGGAAGTAATGAGTTATTTTTCAAAATATTTTTATTTATTGAGGTAAAACATTATGGTACTTGTTGTATAATATTTGATTAACTATTTTCAATTAAATTTATCAAAAATCTCAGAAGCAATTCCAAGTTCTCAATACACAAAACTGATAATGACATTAATTTTCAAATATCAACTTAAAAGGTAGTGGAGAAAGAGATCAATTGAACTATGGAGCAATTGAATCACTCGGCTTAAGGAGGTACTGTGCCAAATCACTTTTCTTACAATATTCTTCAATTTTTTAATACGCGCACTTTTAAGTGACCTCTATCCGAATAAATTTTTTGAAGTGAAACTTCTTTGCGTGCGTTGAGGGTAAAATTTCAAGGTCGCGTCACAATAATAATAATATGAGCGTCACATTAAAGGACGCATATATGTACGTAGTCGGAGAGAAAAAGATAAAGATATCAAGGAAAACTATACTTTTACACTATAGAAATGTTATTTTCATGTGCGCATGCGTTGTATTTTAGACTGTAGGTACACTGCTCTTAAATATTATTATTATTATGTATTTTATAACCTCGTGTTTGTTTATACTGTTTTATTCATTCAGACATTTTTATAGTAACTAGTGGTAAATATTTATTGTTCGTTGACAGTTAATAAGAAATCCTTGTTGATCAAGCAGTTGTTCGCAGTAAGTATTGCTTTATTTATTTCTTCTTTCATTAATACTTATTATTAGATTTGAAATAAATGTATATCAAGTAAGGTATACATTATTTAACTAATGTAATGTTAATAATATATTTATTTTTTTATATTTAATTGAATAATTAATTATTTTAATAATTACATTTTTCTTTTTATTTTGATCACATGAATATGCGCAAAGTACCATGTATAACCTACATTCTCTATATTGCATTCTATATAATATTTATACTATCACTGTTGCCTGTCATTAATTAAGTTCATTATCTATTTTTATTGTTATTAAATTTTTTTTTAGTAATTAAAAATTTCAAAAAATAAAATTATAAATTCTTTTTATTTTAGTTTAGTGTTTAAATAAAATTACTATATAACATAACGCATATGTAGTAAATTCGAAAATTTCTAATTTTATTTTATTTTCAGAAAATTTAACTACATACATTGATCAACAATCTATTAGCTGCACTCCGATGTCACCTAGAAAAAAACGTAAGACACCAGCAGAACGTACTCGTGAATATAGAGCTCGGAAGAAGGCCCGAGAAAATCCTGCGAATCCAGAGTCATCTTGCCCTACGTCGATTGATGTTCAAGTTGAAGTACATCAGGAAAATTCTGTTTCGGATCCACCAAGAAAGTCAAAAACACCAGCAGAACGTAGTCGTGAGTATAGAGCCCGGAAGAAGGCCCTAAAAAATTCTGCAATTTCAGAGCCAACCTGCTCTACGTCGATTGATGTTCAAGCTGAAATACATCAAGAAAATTCTCTTTCGAATTTACCAAAAACGTCAAGAACACCAGCCGACCGTAGTCGTCAGTATAGAGCTCAGAAAAAATCTACGATGGTCCTTAAAAACTCAGTACTAAATGCTCCATCTACTGAAACCTTTTCAACAGATAATCCGTGTGCTAGGGATCAAGAGGGTGCAATTTTATCTGAAGCAGAATTTATTATTAGAGACATTCCAAATACTACAACGACGCCAAGTATCAACAACGTTACGAGAGGCTTCCAGGCTAATGATTTGCGTGTACCTTATTCTACTTTTTATCATTATAAAAAAGCTCATGAAGAGTTTAAGACTAAATTCATCAATAACCCGTTCGGACATATTTGCTCAGTCTGTGATAGGTTGTGGTTTAAAAGAGATCTCAAATCTGCATCTAATCAACATCAACAGATTTTAAATACAATTCTTCCTCTTACATCTATAGAGAAGATTGCTTTATGCACTACGTGCTTTACATCATTGAATAAAGATAAAATTCCAATGATGTCAGTGTATAACGGGTTTAAATATCCACAAATCCCCGATCATTTACCACCATTGGATATTTTATCTGAAAGACTCATTTCACCTCGTCTTCCTTTTATGCAGATTCGACGTTTAAGGCATGTGAATGGTCAGTACGGAATTTTAGGACAAGTTATTAATGTTCCAGTATGCGTTGATACAATGATGAAAAGTCTACCAAGAAACGTTGATGACGATAACTGTATTAATGTTCATATTAAACGAAAAAAAATTAGGAAAACGGTTGACCCTGAAGGCCATCCCTGCAACTTCCCGCTAATTCCATACGTAGGCGCTTAAAATTGCACCAATGACGTTTTTGAGCTCTTCGAGCTCAAAAATACGATTGATGGGTTATTTTGAGCTCTCCGAGCTCAAAGAGATTGCTTTCCTATGCTTTTAAGCTCTTCGAGCTCAAAAGTCTGATAGAGATTTGATAAGACACTATTTTTTGAATTTTTAAACCGCAATAACTTTTGAATGAATAAACCGATTTTTACGCGGTTAAAAGCATTCGACGCAGTTTTTTAAGCCTCACAAAGAATGTTAAATTTTGAATTGATCGCGGTAGGAATTTTGGAGTTATTCCGAAAAAACACTTTTTTCAGTTTTCTTTCGTTCACGATATCTCTCGAACGAATCAACCGATTTTGATCGGACTGGTAGCGATCGACGTGGTTTTTTGAGGTTAAGAGCTGATTAGTTTTTGGAATTGAACCTTTAAGCCGTTTGAAAGTTATTCCAAAAAAACCACATTTGAAAAAAAATTTTTTTTCAGTTTTTTTAAGATTTCTCAAAATCTATTGATCTAAATTGGTCCAAATAGTTTTCAAAATCTAAGTTTGGTCAAGCCTTTTCGAATGGCACCAATTGCGATGAAATCGGTCAAGCCGTTCAAAAGTTATAAGCGGTTCACATACTTTCACACACACACACACACACACACACACACACACACACACACACACACACACACACACACACACACACACACACACACACACACACACACACACACACACACACACATACACACATACAGACACCGTGACATCCTCGTGGGGATAGTCAGGGAAGCTTCCTATGATCTTTAAACGTCGAGATTTGATGAAAACTCGATTTTTGCAAAACGGGGTGAAAACAATAACTTCCCGATTTTTTAAAATCTTCGATTTTCTTAGCGGAAAGTTAAAAATTCATAGATCCAGTTATTTACACGGTATGATTAACAAGCGTACTATAAAAGCTTGGTTACAATTTTTGTTAAAATCTCCACTTTATACAATGTATGAAATAACATTGGATCAATCATTTTTCGAAAACGACTCAATCCCAACTAACGTTCCTCTAGAAGATATAAGTGAACACATACCCATTGAAGAGAGTTTAACTACTCAACAACATACACTGTTATGGAATGAGGATCAATACTTACGTATTGCACCAGGAGAACAAAATACTTCACGGAGTTTGTTGTTCGATGAACATGCGGAAGAGCTTTCATTCCCATCCATTTACTTGGGTCAATTTCGGAGCTTTAGAGAAGGAGTTAAGGCAACACCATTCACAATAGCTTCAAGTGAATTACGAAGATCTGATCGTCGAGCTGTAACACCGTATCATCTTTTATATGTTGCAATGAAAATTATGCGATTAAGAGTTCGTGATTCTCTTACTATTGCGTTTAACCATGTTGGTAAAAATACAGCAGTCACTCGACAACAAATTGAGGACGAACAATATATTAATAACTGTATCGAAACCAACCTTGCTTTTCTACGATCAATTCCAAACTCGACATGGTATTGGTCTAATCGTAAAAAAGACCTTTTTGCTATGATTAGGCAACTTGGTAAACCAACAATTTTTTTGACAATTAGTGCTAATGAAATCGGCTGGAAGGACTTAATTCAAAAATTGTACAAATTAAAACATTGTGGAGTCGACATTACGCTAGAAGCTGCCGAAAACTTGCATTATCTGGAGAAAACGACTTTAATTAATGAGGATGCTGTAACTTGCGCGATTCACTTTAACAAGTTAGTGAATGTTTTGGTTGATATTTTGCAATCAAAAAAATTTAGTCCTTTTGGGAAATATTACGTTGTAGATTACTTCAAGAGGATTGAATTCATACATCGCGAAAGTCCACACGCTCACATGTTACTATGGTTGAATAACGCTCCGGTGGATGCTCTAAATAATAACAAAATTGATGCTATAGCATTAATTGATTACTTAATTTCAGTCTCATCTGAAGAAGCATCAGGTAACATGAAACTTCAGATCCACAAGCACACATTTACGTGTTTTAAAAAAATTGTTGCCAATAGACCACAGAAGTGCAGGTTCGAGGCTCCTTTTATGCCTTGTCAAAGAACCATTATATTATCACCTATGCAGAAAGAAGAACCGGATTTTCAACATTATTCTGATCATTACAAGAGTATAAGATTAAATCTTGAAAATAAAGACTATCTCGATATGGATGTATTTTATGAAGACAACGATATACATTCAGATGACCACTATCATAATATATTGTGAGCTGGAATCGATAGACCCAAAGTATTTTTAGAACGCCAGCCACATGAGAAATGGCACAATCCATTTAATCCATTTCTTTTCAATATTGTGAAGTCTAACATGGATATTCAATTTATTACGGAAGAGTATTCTTGTGCCGCTTACGTCGCCGAGTACGTCAATAAAACCAACAGAGGAGTGAGCCATCTTCAACGTCTCATTATCGAAATTATGAATGAACATCCAGAGTTTGATATTGTTGAAGTTACTCGAAAAATCGGAGTCAATATGTTAAATAGTGTAGAGATGACAAGTCAAGAAGCTGCTTGGTATCTTTTACGAGAGCCAATGTCCAAATGTTCCACTGTTGTAACCACTATTCCCACAATGTGGCCTACTGATCGGCAGAGAATCCGAAAAACTCAAAAAGAATTAGACGCAATGGGTGTTGGAGACGATTCAACTGATATTTGGCGTGATGATTGGTTCGACAAATGTGAAAAGCGACATCAAGACTTGGAAAATGTCACACTCGCTCAGTTTGTTGCAAAATATACTGTTCAGAGCAACGGAACTTATTTAAAGAGAAATAAACAACGTATTATTCGCTATCGTAACTTTGATATGGCACAAGATTTAAACGAATATAAAAGAGAAATGGTGTCCTTACACTTTCCTTTCTGCAACGAAGATGCAGAAATTCTGTCGGAATTGAAATTCATCCAAATATATAATGAAAACGAGGATTTGATTTTAAATAGTCGACGAGAATTTGAATCAAATCTTGACATTCAAAAGACGATTCAAATTTGTCGCAATTTGTGTCGTAATGATATTAATCTTGCAAATGATGATGTTGAAGATGCAGCGACCAGATGCGCTAAACTTGATCCATATCAACATTTGTTTAAAAATGCGAATTCAGATATCAATGCTGACATTCGTTTGGCTGTACTGAACAAATTTGGACCCATTGCCAAGAAAAAAGAAAATTTGATGTCAAATGCAGACTTTTGTAAATTGATGAGAATGTCAAACAGCAAACAAATTGAACTGTTACAACATGTAATATCACATCTATTATCTCCAAATAAAAGTCCTTTTCAAATTTTCTTGACTGGCCCAGCTGGTTGTGGCAAAACATTTGTTATCCGGCTTATCATGGATATTTATAATCGTTTTACAAATACTGATGGTTTATGCAATGCATACATTGCATGTGCTTCGACTGGTAAAGCCGCTGTAGCAATTGATGGTACCACGGTGCATACAGCATTCAAGATTACTCTTTCAAAGTTACTTCCCTTAAGCATTGAAGTAGCTCATTAGTATCGAGCACTCTTTAAATTTGTAAAAGTTATAATTATTGATGAAATAAGCATGATTAGTGCTGAATTACTTGGACACATTGATTCACACTTAAAAAAAATTACGGGAAACTTCGACACTAATTTTGGAGGATTGGACATGATTTTAATTGGTGATTTGCGCCAATTACCGCCAGTCAGAGCTACGCCGATTTATAAACAGCAAAAACAAACAATTGTTAGTCCAATTCTGTGGAGAAGTCTTAAATTTTACGCTTTAGTGGAAGTAATGAGGCAAGCTAATCAACTATTTTCATCAATTTTAACCAAAATTGGTAACGGTGAACAACTAGAAAGTCATGAATTGGAACTAATACAATCGCGATTCTTTACTGTCGACGAAGCCAACACACAATGTCCCTGTGGAATACGTTTATACAACACAAACCACGCTGTCGAAACTTACAATAAAAAAATTTTAGATGAATCTTCAGAAAAACATATTTCGATAGCTCAAGACATTTATACTGAATGCACATCAACAGAACAATAAGCTTTTGTACGACAGAAATTGCACAAAATGTCAATTATTGACACTGGAGGTTTACCATATGAAACAGTATTTGTACAAGGTATTTTTTACATGATAACAACAAATATTGATGTTTCAGATGGTTTAGCTAATGGCGCTGTCGGAAAATCAGCATGCGTTGAATGAGATGATTCAGGAGAGATAACTTTTGCATGGCTTGAGTTTCCCGATTCGCCGAAAACTGGTGATAAAATTAGAAAAAAAGTTGCTGGTCATGTTGCGGCTAATAATATTAGTAAAACAGCTGTACCAATCGGAAGAAGATCGTCGACAATACCACTAAATAATAACAATACGATTAATGTTAAAAGGTTACATCTGCCATTAGTTTGTGCTTGTGCGATGACAATACACAAGTCTCAAGGAAGCACATACTCTGAAATTGTCTACGAATACGATAAGAAACATTCTCAATCATTAGTATACGTTGCTTTATCACGAGTTGCTAATATCGAAGGATTATTCATTACTACAAGTGGTAATGATTTGACTTTTTATCATGGAAGAAGACCATCAACGACAATGATTCATTTACAAGATGAATTCCGAAGACTTTCAATGAACTGTTTGGAAACAATAGATAAGCAAATTCTCAATTTCATACGCCAAAATAATGGATTAACTGTATACACTCTTAACTGTCAAAGTCTGCGAAGTCATTCTCAGGATCTAACGAATTCTGTTATACAGGCTTCAAACGTCGTACTTCTATCTGAAACTTGGTTAAATGACTCTGAAGATATAAGTATACCTAATTTCAACTGTATGGTAAAATTTAAACGACCAAATGTTTGAGCAGGAGGAGTAGGAATTTACTCTAACGAAAATAATAATACGTGTAATATTGTCACGCCAAATATTCATATGACAGCAATGCAATCATCATCACAGCAATTGGGAGCAACAGTAACTGGTGATATTTGTATTGCTGAATGTCAATCTCTTGATGGAAAAAAAAATTATCTTCGCTGCAGTGTATATATCTGTCAATCAAAAGCTTAACAATATTATTTCTTTTCTTCATCAACAATTACTTGCATATAGCCATGGAGGTGCTGCTCTTACTAATACAGATTATGATAAAATACCTCTTCTTTAAGGTGGTGATTTTAACGTAAACTTTGCATCTGACGATTCGAAACCATTAATTAACTTTTTATATGAAAAATTTAGTCTGCAATTAAATAATAATCCTAACATGTCGACAACTAAATACGGAACCACAATAGATGCCATTTTTACACGTTATTTAGAAAATATTGAAACAAGAACTTATGTTTCATATTTTAGTTACCATAAGGCTTTAGTGACAACCATACCATTACAAATACCATCAGATAATGTTGTACATATTGAAGAAATAAATTGAAAGAATATGTGAGATAACTAGTGTAAATTTTTCTCATTTAATCCTTTCAATACGATATATGCATAAATCCTTTATGTTACTGTCTTTAAAATCTATTAACTATCAATTAATAAATTTTAAATTGAGTTTGCTAAAGAAGTTTCACTTCTAACATGTGTACTCTGTACACACGCTCTTTTTTTTAATAGTCCTTGCGGTGCTAATTTCCGAAATATTAGCAATTAAAAATAGTACATTTAACATGTATTCCCTATCCTGACCGTATTTAGAGTGAACATTTTATTAAATAACAACCATACTTTTCTTAGGATGTTTTTGAAAAACTTAGAATATTTAATTGATGTTATAACAAGTATTTTTTATCAAAAATAACACAAATGAGCGGTATTCATTTAGAACTTCCCACTTAGAAAATTTCAAAAATCGGGAAGTTATTGTTTTTAACCCGTTTTTCGAAAATCAAGTTTTCATCAGATCTCGACGTTTTAAGGTCCTAGGAAGCTTTCCTGACTATTTCCGCAGTGATGTTACCGCGCGTGTGTGTGTGTGTGTGTGTGTGTTTGTGTGTGTGTGTGTGTGTGTGTGTGTGTGTGTGTGTGTGTGTGTGTGTGTGTGTGTGCGTATGTCTTCGAGCTCAAAAATATAAATTTTGTATAATTTTGAGCTCTCTGAGCTCAAATAAATAGCTTTTCTGTGCTTTTGAGCTCTTCGAGCTCAAAAGGCTGTCGGTAGTTTCATAGAACACTATTTTTTGAATTTTCAAACCTCAATCACTTTTGAATGAATTAACCGATTTTCTCGCGGTTAACGACATTCAACGCAGTTTTTTGAGTTTTTTAAAGAATATTTAAGCGTAAACTGGTCAGACTAAAAATTTCATAGAAATTCTGAAAAAAAGATTTTTTTCGACAATGATATCTCACCAACGAATCAACCGATTTTGACCGGGCTGGTGGTAATTGACGTGGTTTTTTGAGGTTAAAAGCTGATTAGTTTTTGGAATCAATCGGTTCAGCCGTTTAAAAGATGTTAAAAAAAAAAAACGAATTTTTGAAAATTTTATTTTTGAAATTTCTCAAAATTCATCGACTCAAATTCTGTAAACTAGTATTAGAATTCTAAGGGTAAAGGAAATTTGGAACGCCGCTTATTTCGATTGAATCGGATGATCCATTCAAAAGTTATGAGAGATTTACATACACACACACACACACGCGGTAACATCACCGCGGAAATAGTCAGGAAAGCTTCCAAAGACCTTAAAACGTCGAGATCTGATGAAAACTTGATTTTCGAAAAACGGGTTAAAAACAATAACTTCCCAATTTTTGAAATTTTCTAAGCGGGAAGTTCTAAATGAATACTGCTCGTTTGTGTTATTTTTGATAAAAAATACTTGTTATAACATCAATTAAATATTCTCAGTTTTTCAAAAACATCCTAAGAAAAGTATGGTTGTTATTTAATAAAATGTTCACTCTAAATACGGTCAGGATAGGGAATACATGTTAAATGTACTATTTTAAATTGCTAATATTTCGAAAATTAGCACCTCAAAGACTATTAAAAAAAATTAGGAAAACGGTTGACCCTGAAGGCCATCCCTGCAACTTCCCGCTAATTCCATACTTAGGCCCTTAAAATTGCACCAATGACGTTTTTGAGCTCTTCGAGCTCAAAAATACGATTGATGGGTTATTTTGAGCTCTCCGAGCTCAAAGAGATTGCTTTCCTATGCTTTTAAGCTCTTCGAGCTCAAAAGTCTGATAGAGATTTGATGAGACACTATTTTTTAAATTTTTAAACCGCAATAACTTTTGAATGAATAAACCGATTTTTACGCGGTTAGAAGCATTCGACGCAGTTTTTTACGCCTCACTAAGAATTTTAAATTTTGAATTGATCGCGGTAGGAATTTTGGAGTTATTCCGAAAAAACACTTTTTTCAGTTTTCTTTCGTTCACGATATCTCTCGAACGAATAAACTGATTTTGACCGGACTGGTGGCGATCGACGTGGTTTTTTGAGGTTAAGAGCTGATTAGTTTTTGAAATTGAACTTTTAAGCCGTATAAAAGTTATTCCAAAAAAACCACATTTGAAAAAAATTTTTTTTTCAGTTTTTTTAAGATTTCTCAAAATCTATTGATCTAAATTGGTCCAAATAGTTTTCAAAATCTAAGTTTGGTCAAGCCTTTTCGAATGGCACCAACTGCGATGAAATCGGTCAAGCCGTTCAAAAGTTATAAGCAGTTCACATACTTTCACACACACAAACACACACACACACACACACACACACACACACACACTCACACACACACGCACACACACACACACACACACACACACACACACACACACACACACACACACACTCGGGGCAGAAGAGATACTGCTACCGGGCGCGTCTCCCCGAGCGGATGGGAGAACGCTCGCTGTCCTTGGATGACACTTAATCTCTTAGTTGATGAGGTACAGCGGGTAGGAGCCAAGTAAAATAACCAAACAAAATACGCTCCCGTGGACAAAACTCCCCTTTAATGGGTTGGTCGCACTAACTGACCTAACAAGACGATCGTTCTCTGCTGTGACCCACTGGGAGTGACCGGAACCTCGTGTCGTAGTTTCCGACGATGCAGGCCACGTGTGATGTGAGCTTGCTCTGCCGAGGTGTAAGTTGCAGCAGTGGATCAGGAGCCAGCCACTTCGGGCCTTGATCAGGAAGTACGCAGTGAGTGTTAGAGATCGGAATCTTCACCGCTCCGAGCGAGTCTAGTCCGTCCGTGTATTCCGGGGCTGGCTAAGTGTCGGCTAGGCCTCAGGGAACTGGGGTAGGAGTACTATCTCCGAGGGTACACCCGTTCCTAGTTATGACAACCCGCTCCACTCCGTACGATGCGCTGGTGAATTTAAAAGTATGAGTAAAATTCAGGAAAACAACAATAGTGAAAACGGGCCTCATGCCCAACAAGCAGCGATTGAAGCAAGCGCTGAAATGAAGCGGTCGCAAGCGTTTGAACGCCTTGAAAAGCTGACCAGGGAGCTAAATGACTTCATCCAATCTAAGGTCAATATCCACTATCGTCAATGAAGAAGCAATGGACACTGGAGCCGAAGGTGACGGTGAATCAGTCGCGGAAGACAGAATCAGAACTAGCAGCAAGTCAACTAAGAGAAAAGATCGATCTTCTCTCGACCCAACGATCTGCCAAGTTGTGAAGAAAAAGGACCTGAAACCAAGCCCTCCGAAAAACACGGCAGTGCAGAACGCCGGAAAAAAAGAGGTGACTGAATGGCAGAAGGTCCAATCCAAGAAGGAGAAGAAGGAGCAAGCGAGAGAGCGGTTACCAAAACAACCGGTGAACAAATCTCGGCCGGAGTCTAAGCGGGAAAAACCGCGAAAATTCACCAAACCAGATGCCTTAATTATTCGACCCGTTGAGAAGGCAAAATATGCCGAGATACTGCGTCGGATTAAAAAAAATGTCCCACCAGATCAGACCCGTGACGTCGTTGACAAGGTTCAAAAAACGAATGATGGGAATATGCTCATTACGCTTTCCAGAAAGACCGCAGACAAAGGACAAGCTTTGCTGAAGACCATCAAGAGCATCCTTAAAGAAGAAGCGCAAGTCATCTGTAAAGGCCCAGAGGAACAGCTTGAAATCCGGGACATTGACG